>NW_004949233.1:216891-227064 GCF_000317375.1 Microtus ochrogaster | reverse complement strand
AAAAACCAAAAAAAAAAAAAAAAAAAAAGAAAAAAGATTACAAATGCTAATTTCGATGTCTTGAAACTAGACCCGAAGACATTAGATTGAGGTTCTATACAGAAAATGCAGAGCATGAAGTCTTCTCTATTGTAAGCAATAAATGAAACTTAGTGGTGCCTGCCTTTGTTTCCAACCCTGGTGAGGCTAAGGTAGGAGAAGTCTGGCTAAGACAGTTGGAGTCAAACATGGGTTGCATAGGAAGATCCTGTTTTAACAAACAAAAGGAACATACAAAATCATTCCTAATACTGCCACAGGCTCTCTTGAGACAAAACAGTGACATTCTTCCACAGAAACAATATTCATCGGAAGATGAGGGAAATGGAAAATCTGTACATCAAAGTCTTGAGAACAGCACAACAATGTCATCACCTCCCACAGTCAGCTCAACTCATGGCTAGTTTCTCCTTTAATGTGTCTACTTAGCTGCTGCTTCTCTCCACATACATTATTTTAAGCAAGTCCCACATAACATATCACTAAATGATGAACCTGATCCTATGAATAAAAAAGTTTCAACAACATACAAATCTGTTTTATGGATATTAATCTTATAAAATGACTTAAACAACAGAGACATACATAAGTCTCATACTGTCAATTTTAATTTCCTATAAGTAAAAGTATGCTGAAAAGATGACTCAGGCCGGGCGGTGGTGGCGCACGCCTTTAATCCCAGCACTTGGGAGGCAGAGGCAGGCGGATCTCTGTGAGTTCGAGACCAACCTGGTGTACAAGAGCTAGTTCCAGGACAGGCTCCAAAACCACAGAGAAACCCTGTCTTGAAAAAACCAAAAAAAAAAAAAAAAAAAAAAGATGACTCAGTACTTACTGAGTATATGAGCCTCTTCCAGGGGTCCAGTTCTCAGTTACTAGCACCTGCCTGTGAGATGGCTCACAACTGATTACAACTCTAGCCCCAGGGTATCTGATGCTCTCCTCTGAACTCACGTATTTACATTCTCACAGACATGTACACACACACACACACACACACACACACACACACACACACACAATTTAAAACTAATAAAACTAGATCTTTAAAAAAGAAAAGGCTAGTGAGGACGTGGTGATATATGTATTTAATCCCAGCACTTGGAAGGCAGAAGGAAACGGATCTCTGTGAGTCTGAGGTCATCTCAGTCAACAATGCAAGTACCTAGGCCAGCCAGGGGTACTTAGTATGACCCTGTATCAAAGCAAAGAAAACATTTTAAAATTTAAAACAAATAAATAAATGAAGCTAAAGACAAAGCCCAGTGGTTGGACATTTGCTTTCTGAGTGCTTGAGACTCTGAATTCATATTTAAGTACAAAAACCAAGCAAAGGAACTCACTAAAAAGACTCAACAACGGGCGGTGGTGGTGCACGCCTTTAATCCCAGCACTTGGGAGGCAGAGGCAGGCGGATCTCTGTGAGTTCGAGACCAGCCTGGTCTACAAGAGCTAGTTCCAGGACAGGCTCCAAAACCACAGAGAAACCCTGTCTCGAAAAAACCAAAAAAAAAAAAAAAATGACTCAACAAAACAATAAAAAATATAGAGGAAGAAAACCAAATAATGCTACCTTTAAAGTAAAGCTGAAACAATATGAAGAATTCTTCTTAAATAATAAACAATAAAAAGTACTGAAAGTTTTAGTATTTCTTTAGCAGAGCTGGGAGTCAAACCTTAAGCATGCCTTGAGCATGCCGGGCAAGATTTAAATTAAGCTTTTCGGGGGCACGTATAGTTTCTGCTTTGTTTTATTTTGTTTAAAAGCAAATAAACAGAGACATTTGGGCTATGAGTTTGATTTTGTGACTGATTATTTTTCTTGCCATTGTTGATGCTGAAAAGCAAAGGTGCCATGCCACAGCCTTGAAATTTTACATACACATATTAGTTACGGAGCCGGGCGATGGTGGCGCACGCCTTTAATACCAGCACTCGGGAAGCAGAGGCAGGCGGATCTCTGTGAGTTCGAGACCAGCCTGGTCTACAGAGCTAGTTCCAGGATAGGCTCCAAAGCCACAGAGAAACACTGTCTCGAAAAAACCAAAAACAAAAACCAAAAAAAAAAAAAAAACAAAAACATATTAGTTACGGAGAGTTGTGTTTAGCTAGCTCTTCCTAGGAAGATATGAACAAAAGTCTCTTTTCCCTAGACAGAGCACCAATGACAACCCAGAGAAACAGTGCCACCCATGTCTAGCTTGTTGATCCAGTGAGTTTAATTGCGCTTACTCAAAGGAGTATGGGCAACTTACTACCCACTGCACTGCCAAAAAAGAGTGCCTCCACCCCGGCCACTCCTGCCCTTAGGAGCAGGACCTGTGAACCACAGGTGATGCGTCATGGACCCTCCCTCCTGTCTTCAAGATAACATTGACGAACCCAACACTGGGATGATCTTCTGAAGATAACCACAGCTGCTCAGACTTTGGGATAGCACAATCATGCTCTCACAGGTGACAGAGTTCCACACCATGTGAGTTACCATGGCGGATGAAGAAGGGGTTGCAAGTACCAGAAAACACAGACACGGGTTAATTCTACCCATTCCTGAAGATGAACGATAGACAGTTGAAGGTTCAGATGTACATGAAAGAAAGAGACTTTATTTAGAGAAAATTGAATAGAGATAAGAGTGTGTCTTGGTAAATAAAAGAAAAACAAAATTAAAAAAGTAGGATGGTCAGGTGGTGCTGGTGCACGCCTTTATTCCCAACACTTGGGAGGCAGAGGCAGGCGGATCTCTGTGAATTCGAGGTCAGCCTGGTCTCCAGAGCAAGTGCCAGGACAGGCTCCAAAGCTACACAGAGAAACCTTGTCTCAAAAAACACAAATGAAACAAAAAGAATAGGATGAATAATATTCCATAGAGAGCCAGAGAGCCAGAGACTAAAAATGATTGTTAAAATTGGGGGAAATGTACAGTAAAGAAATTTCGATGGTTAAACTTGAGCTTCAGAAGTAAAAATGCCAGAACAGGTGGTCAGTCTGCTAGCATTTTCTCCCTCATCAATCTGCATTTCGGGCATTTAAAGATAGCTATCAGAGAAAGCATTTCAAGTGAAGCTTTCTGATCTTACTGGTCTTGAAGGGAAAAGGAAAGACTAAGAACAGGTGTGGAGATATTTCATGGCTGGAAGGAGGGTGGATAAATACCACTTTTAGATAAGAGGAAAGAAAGTTAAACATGTTTTGTGGGAACTTTTTGGATGATGTAAAGTTCTAAATGAAAAATGTATCCAACAACAAACAAACTACTAAATTCCTTAAACATAATCCAAGTAGAAAGTGAGATTGAAAAGCCAGTCATGAGAGAATGTGAAAAGTGTAGAATGTGCTTGGGCTGTATATTTAGAGGAAGGGAGGCTTAGAGAGTTCAGACATAGAAAGTCCCTTCATGACCAGGAGGAAGAGCTATGGCTCACACATAAAAGTGGCCGCAGCTTTGCAAAGTGGATACACCAAGATTTGGTTTCCTCTTTTACAAGGTTATATTATGTCTTCTAGTATGACTCTGTCTGTGAGGATGTGTATCATTTCTATGAGAAGATCGGGCAACATTCAGAACGAGTGTGGGAGGAGGGTGGGCCAGAAGCAAACACAGTCTCTGGTGGGAACAGAGACAGGTCAGTCTCAGGGGTCAGGGCGAGCAGAGAGGCTTCTGCAGTAGGGACACAGTCCCATTCTGGGAGGGGAGCAGTCAAGGGTGTCTCTGCGATAAAGGCAGGCCCAGAGGGAAGACGATCCTCTGAGAACTGGGAGGTTGGGAGGTCATGGTGAGGATGTAGGACTTTGCAGTCTGTGATTTTAGAGCCTACACACATTCCTGAGGCCTAAATTTAACCAAACTGGCTTTACAGCTTAACGGGGGAGGGCAAAGACCCTAAGAATGGTTTCCATCACTTCCAACTGTGTCTTCACTAATATCCCAGACCAATACCGGGCAGAATGGAGATCAGGTCTCCTTACTCAACAATTGGTCTAATTCCCATCTCACTTTTCTTAACATTTAAGGGGAATCTGGTCAAAAGTAACTATTCATTAGATCCTGGAAAGTGCTGACTACAGGGAAGGGTGGGAAAGCCAGCATGTAACCATGCTTAAACATCAAGCAGGTTGGGATCGTGAGTTCCCACCAGCATGGCTCTGTTCAAGGTGTTTGTACCACAGGGGGTTTCAATTGCACACTTAGTTAAATACTTTTTACTAAAAGGTCATGTGATGGAATAACCTGATATGAGGTGTAATGTTTAAAGATGCGTCAACCAGACGATGACTTGGCCTGGAGGTTTTGAAACACTCCGGAAAAATGGAACTCTTGGGCTGTCCTCATTAACTGCTGTGGATAACCACGGTTTTGCCCAATCTGCAAAGTATGCAAATGGAAGAGTCACAGAAAGGCTTTTTGGAAAATGGAAAAAGTAGATTTATGATTTTTTCCTTCCAGCACAGTTTATTAGCATTTAATTCGATTTTCCCCTGGACCCTTAAATACTATCACCCACAACTCACACAGGAACTAGAGCACACTGTAGTGTTATTATTGCTTTGTGGTTAAATATCTGTTACCTTTGAAGGCTTTCTTAAGTTCTTTTACACACACACACACACACACACACACACACACACACACACACACACGACCTCAGTCTTTCCAGAGTGGAAGCTGTCTCTACACTGTGCCCTTGATTGCTTCACAACACCACTAGTGATGTTGTAGCTCTTCCCAGGGAACCAATCCCCTGACCTTAGGGAGGAGAATGGCAGGCTCTGAAAAAAGACCCATTGCCCATCTAAGCAACTTTTCATTCTGGCCTAAGCTGGCGAAACTCAGCAAATTCTACCATTAATCCACCACCCACATGTCCTGCACTTCACTGGGTTAGAATGCTTTTGACTTCAAGGATGATGTTTTTAAAAGTCCACCTGCTTCTTAATTTTTCTAGTCCCTCAGCAAAGATTTGCTAAGTTGAGCCTTCTGGTAGAGTGAGATATTCTCCAAATTACTGTTTCCAAATGTTATTGCTCAACGGAGGGTGAAGACACTTTAAAAAAATGCTCTCTCACCAATCAAATGTAAATGGTTAATGTTTTAGAAAGGAGACCAGCTTGCTTTGATTTATCCTACAATCTTCTAGTTGCATGACTTCCTCAAGCGATGAAAGAAGAGATGTTCTAGCCAACTGAATTTTTTAAACAAAGGAAAAGAAAAAAAGAAGGAAGGCAAAGTTGTATGTTCTTTTCTATACCTGAAATTATAGTGTGAAATTGGTTTTGATGAATCCAAACCAACAAAGGGGCTAGTGACAGTCCAACCAACAAGCTAGAAACAGAATTTTCTAATCTTTTCTACATACATTAGTTAGACACATAATTTAGGTAGATTAGTGTGAGTGAGCTCACATAATCAGAAACATATCATGAATTCTTTCAGTATTTTTTTCTAAACTCAAAAAATATAGACTTGCTTGGGTATTTTAACATGTGTTCCTAAAGCATTCATGCTTACATACTCTTCTCTGAACCTCAGACTCACTGCAATCTGCCCGTTCAAATCAAGCCCAAGCAATGGTCTGTAGAGCATGCATTTGGTCAGATTATTTTGTAGTGTCCATGGGAAGTTCACTCTGTGAGACACAGCTATTGGGTACAGTGAGCACTAAAGCAAACTTTTCCCCTTCCATGAAGGAAAATGGTCTCCTCAAACTAATTCAAAACGATGGGGGAGGCTTCGTGTTTGCTTGTGGTTCTGTTCTGCTTTGCTGCATCTTGTAATAAACACTCTGGTTGAAAGACTGAATTCTGATGGAGTGACACGATGCTGCAGGTCACTCCATAGCCACAGAAGGAGGTCTCTGTTTTCATTTGAAGCACCCTGGAGCATGGGATCCCATTATACTCTGAGAATTGAAATATAACAGCGATTCTGACACATGGACTGCCTACAAACCACGAAGAACAGCCACAATGACAACAACCCCCCTCCTTACCTCTGACCAAACATCCCGAAGCTATACCCTGGAGCTGTTACATAGAGTATTCTGGTTTTGGGGGTGGGTGGCTTGGGAAGATGACGTCTGTTTAGCTCCAATACAGCATGGGAAAACAGGGAGTGCTGAAACTCTTGCTCCCTTTACTTCCCCCAACAGATGAGAAGACCATTGTGTAAGACTTTGCCTATACAGTAAAAGGACAAAAACCTGAATTAGATCTCTGAGACTGGCCTGTAATTGTAATCTTTGCCATTTGGCTTCAAAATGTGTTCTCCCACTGTTGTGAAAGAATTACTTAACAGCATCCATTTTAGTGATAAATGGACCTCACAAGCCAGTTTCCTTAATTTATAGAAAAACTAATGCTATAGTGACAAAATACTCCCTCAAGGACCAATTGCTCTAAACTGGATTGGCAGAATGTGTCTGCAATTCCACTTCTGGGTGTTGCTTGGTGGACAGCACATGTTAATGCCTAGGAGAGAACGGATATACTCCTACTTAGTGATGCCCATGGATTGGTTGTGTTCAGAAGTTACGTGGTAGTTATTTATAATTGGATAACACTGATGTTGGCAAGCCTGGTATTCAAGCCCCAACAAATGGCCTAGGTAGGGTTGGGGTGCTAGGGAAATAATAAAAAGATTTGGAGATGGGAGGTGGAAGTTGAGCTGGTACATACAGTTCACTTCAACTCTGACTTTGTGCTATGTTGAGAATTTCTCTCTCTTCTGACTGGCTGAGCTTTGTTTATGTCTCTGGGTTACTGTACATCCAGAGTAAGTTTAACCACTAGCCAAGGCCATATCCATTCTGTTCATTTCTTGGTACTCAACTCGATGCTTGGCATTTCCTTTATACGTGTGCATCATCTCAAATCACTGCCTAAGGCTACAGAATGTATTTAAGTGAGAGCAAACTTTAAAGAGAATTATTTATTTATTTTTCTCAACGGAAAGTTTTCTTTAGCTGTCATTGGCTGTTGGGTTGTATGGATCCCTAGCTCTTATATGGCAAAGAATAATGATTTCTTTTTCTTTTAAGTGGGTTTAGAGATCAACTTCTAGGCATTGAACTGCTGAGGATGCTTCATATAGTCTGAATCAAGACTATAAAGATATGTGCTTCAACTGCACAAAATAGCTTCATTCATAAAGAGAAATTCTCTAGGTATAGGAAGGGTTTGCAAGTGTTCAGGGTACAGGCTGTTTTGCAACAAGGTCTTTGTTGGCATGGGAGAATGTTATTCAGTCTTGGATAAAAATGGGTCATGATCATTAGGGCAAAATCTGGAGAAATTGGTGAAAGAGGGTGGGAGAGAGGAGAGGCAATACTGAGCTAATACAGGGAAGAAACTGAATATTCCCCAGTCTTAGCAACTCTGGAGATTATATGCAAATCATGTAAAAATGGATTTTAGGTAAATTCAGTATCTTAATTATAAAACTAAATCGGTATGGAGAGACCAAGCCTGTATGTATTAACCAAGTGTCATTGCAGAAAGTGACACAAAGAACAAGTTTCTTGTCCCCGGGGTGTTGGTCTTTGTGGGTCCATCACTAAAGTACTCTTCTGCAGTGGCCACACGATGAAGAAAGCTTATGAACTAGGAAGGGGCTATGTTCCTGTAAGACCCTCAATAGTGACATTTCGTGACAGAAATTATAAAAAGCAGAGCTTCCACAAGAATCAGCAGGTTTCCAGATCTTTCTTTTGTGGGGGCAGGTTTAGCACCTAGGGGATTTTAGAGTTCTCACAGTAAGGAGTGTCTAGATAAAAAAGAAAAGGATGTGTGCAATGCAACTGACTCCCAGAGTCTGGAGGGAACTTCATAATGAAGACAACAAAGGAATGCTTTTCTTCCGTCTTTCTTCAGGGTGCACCCACCACTCAGCAGGGAAAACCAAGGCCAATCTTTTTGGGGACTTAGGTTCAGTATGAGTGATAAGCTACAACCCAACTTACCATTCAGTAACCTCTTAGTAAAAAGGGCTTAAAGTACAAGCTAAAAATGTGTTCTTTCTCAGATTCCCTGATATTTGTGCTTACTTTAGTGATATTACTCAACTCTAGACCTTGCTTTCTTACCCACAGAATGGATGAAAAAAAACAACACAAGCCATAGAGCAATTTTGAAAATCTAATGTGCTAACCTACACAGTGTCAATCCCAGTGCTTGTCACAGTCAACTGAAATTTGCTGAATGCTACAGTTTTACCGAACAAGATAAACACTTGTTGCTTGTTATCTTTCTCTTAAACCCTCTGTTATCTGTCTTTAATTCAAGATTCATTTGTGTGAACATAACTTCTTTATTATTCTGTTTTATCATCATAGTACATATTTTTGAAAAGTATTTCAATATTAATATATTTTTCTATCTTGGAAGAAAGATACACACCTAAGAAAAAACATAAAATTTGAGCAGGACCATAGTGTAAGAAAACACATCCAGTTGCCAGACTGCAACATGTGTAAAACGAGATGAAAATAAATGGTAGCTAATGGAGCATGCATGCACTCCTCCAGAAGTGCCAGACAGTCTCAATTGTTTTGATTCCTGTTAGGAGAAACTATGTCGTAAGGTAAGTTATTAGTATTGTATGTGTGTATGCATGATATATGCATGGTGTGTGTATGTATGCATGGTGTGTAGTGGGGGTGTTGAACAAAGAGGGCCACTTTGTGGAATCTATTCTCTCCTTCTGCCTTCTATGGGTCCAGAGAATGGAACTTTTATGACCAGTGTCTTTACTTGCTGAGCCACCCCACAAAGAGAAACAAATTTTAAGGGTCTGTGGCTAAACTTCACTTGAAGAGTGCTTTCCAGTATAAAACAAACAGAGAGAGAGAGAGAGAGAGAGAGAGAGAGAGAGAGAGAGAGAGAGAGAGAGAGAGAGAGGAGGGAGAGAGAGAGAATTTTATAATATGGAAGTTTCTAATTTTAAATGGAAAATTTGAAACTGTGATGAGTTGATTAAAATACCTTCATGGTCCAGATCTAGGAATTCTATGTCTTAGTAGGACAAATGCCCACTTTCAATGTTAAGTAAAATACCACCTCTCTAAGGCTTGGGAACATTAAGGAAGAGGGTGAGAAGTATGGAGGATCCAGAAGACAGGATGAAAGGCTGTAAAAAGCCATCATCTAGATTCATGCAGCTATTCCAATTATTAACCCATACTAGCTGCAGTTACCTGTACTGGCCCCACACAAGACTAGATCTAGGAACCATAAGACAAGTCGGGAGGAGGAACGCATAGGGCCCTGACCCTCAGCTTTGAACTAAAGGCTGTAGATAGGTTCTGCAAGCTGAAGAACCCCTGTCTTTAGATGTGTACCCACCGTTGAGCCCACACAGCTCCAACAGATAGCTCCATAACCGTGGCCATATAGCCCTGAATTAGTCTCAGTGGGTCATAAAGCAAACCAACAGTCATGAATAGGAGAGAGTGATCTGTGGAGGAGGGCATGAATTGTGTGCATGTTCTTGGGGTGCATTATGCTGGCCCCTGTCACCTGGCGAGATAAACCTGGCAATATTGGGGCCAACCTAGGGTTTTATAGCTGCTATGTCACTACTATGTACACAGGTGCTAAAAATGTCCCTTTAAAAGTCAAACTCCACCCATTTCCACTCCCCTCCCCCTTTCTGAAGAGGCAGGCTGGTCCTTGCCTCTTTGTATCCTTTTTCTCTCTATTTCTCTTTCCCTTTTCTTTCCCCTTTACCCCTCTCTCAATACATTTCTCACTTAAGCTCCCTGCAGGACGGATTTGTCTCCGGCCCATCCAGAAACCCCTCCATCTCTTGTCCCTTGTGCCATTTTACAATGTGTGTAAAAACAGATTCAATTAATAATAAATGATAAAATAAAAATTTTGGTGAGTGCCACCTAGTGGTAGAAAAACATAATTATAAGACAAAATTCTGTTTTCTTTTTTTTTTTAAAGATTTTTTTTTTATTGAGAAAAAAAATTTCCGCAGCCTCCCACTCCTCCCACCCTCCCCCCACTCCTCTCCCCCTCCCTCTTGCGTCTGAAGAGCAGTCAGGGTTCCCTGCCCTGTGGAAAGTCCAAAGTCCTCCCCTCTCCATCCTGGTCTAGGAAGGTGAACATCCAAACTGGCTAGGCCCCCACTAA
>NW_004949233.1:214462-216022 GCF_000317375.1 Microtus ochrogaster | reverse complement strand
GGGTTGGGAAGAGACTTGGACCTAGAGGGGCTTCCAGGTGCCTAAGGCGAGGTCCCCAGTTAGTTCCTGGGGCAGCTGAGGATAGGGAACCAAAATTCTGTTTTCTAATGTAATGCTAAATATTAGATGGTTGTAGACATATCTTGACGGATTTTTAAGTAATTAACCACAAGTAGAATCTGGTAGCTTTGGAAGCCTGTTTAATCACATGGAGTGGCACCATCGTTGTCCTGGTTAGTTTCATTGTCACCTTGACACACCTGGGAAAAGCAAAACTCAGTTGCCTCCACCAGACTGGCCTGCTTGCATGTCTAGGAGCATTTTCTTGATTGCTAATTGATGTAGGAGTCCACTGTGAACGGTACCATCTCCAGACTGGCAGCCCCAGGCTATGTAAAAAGCTTAGCCAGCCCTGGAAGCAAGCCACTAAGCTGCTTGCCTCCCTGTTACCAGCTTTTGTTCCTGTCTATGAGTTCCTCCATTGAGTTCCTGGGATGAGAGAATGTAACTTATAAGCCAGATAAACTCTTTCTTCCCCCAAGATGGTCAGTGTTTTAGCAGGGCAACAGAGAAGTAGACTAGGGCAAGCCTTTATTTTAGCATTGTGCTAAACAATGACTACAAAGGGCCTAACATTTTTATGCTCTAGCATACAAATTCTAGGGATCTTGTTTAAACTCTGGGTTCTAACTATTTAGATGTGCTATTTGGCACAGCCTGACGTCTACCTTGGGTTGTAGTGGCGTAGTATGAGATGACGGAGAAAAAAACAAAATGACAGTGTTAATGATGACCGCGAGGGTGAGGCTCTCTGCACTCTGTTTTCAAAAAGCTTTCAGAGGACAGGCATGCTCCTCTCCTCACATCCTCTCTGTGGTTGATTTCTTACCACGATAGCAGAGCTGTAATGTGGGATGCTCCAATGTTAAACAATCACTGTCTTCTTAATGGAAAATATAGAGGCCCTGTAATTGAATTTCTCCAACTGTATGCATAGTTTTCACATCATTTGTTTATAATCGTATGGCTATTCACGTGTCTCCTCTAAGCATAACATTTATCAGTTTTCTTTAACTGAAGCCTTAGTTTTGGTCTTGTTTTGTTTTGAGACAGGATCTCTCTACATAGCTCTGATGTCCTCCAACTTGCTCTGTAGACCAGGGATTCTCCTGCTTTTGCCTCCTGAGTGCTGGGATTAAAGGCTTGTGCCACCACACCTGGCCAAAACTTTATTTAACTGTTAATATAGCTGTATTGCTGTGTTCATAGGTAAAGTATATTAATTAATTAAAATAAAAAAGATAGCAGATAAATCTGAGCAAGAGACAAAGTGTTTGCGTATTAAAACTACAAAGAAAATGCAAGAGACAAAAACTTCCTTTTTTTTTTTTACTGTAGACTTCAAGTATACTACCAAGTATATGTGCTATGTTACTTAACCTTGTTACCAGACACAGGTGGTAGCTGTACTTAATCTTCAGAGGTTTTTGTTTTTTTTGTTTTTTTTTCTGGTTTTTCGAGACAGGGATTCTCTGTGGCTTTTGAGCCTGTCCTGGAACT
>NW_004949233.1:210236-214362 GCF_000317375.1 Microtus ochrogaster | reverse complement strand
AGTGCTGGGATTAAAGGCGTGCGCCACCATCGCCCGGCTTCTGTTAAATTCTGCTCCATTGTGCAGTTAGCACAGACTGTAATAGAGAGTCTGTTTTGTAAGCCCGATTCCATGAATATCTGTTCAAACAGAGTTAGCTCTCCAGGTCAAAAGTATGAATGCTAGTTCAAGGTATCAATGACGTAATGGAGCATCCTAAATCTTCCGTTCAGTAGAAGTTGCATACCAGTTCTGAAAGAGCCAAGAATATCTCTATCTTAGAAAAAAGCTTGGGATATAAACCAAACACTTTTGGTTTTCTGCCATCCCAACCTAACATTTTATTCCCATGTCCTCGCTCATTTTAGTCTCAGTAGGTTCACACAGAGTTTATATTTATTCCCAACCCCAAACCCCATAGGCGTAGAGTAAGTGAGCTTTCATGGTTTTCTGTAGCTTTCTCTCAGCACCAGATGTTGGACAGTAAAACCCTCTGGTGAAAGAGGCAGGTAAGAGCCTGGAGAAGGGTATCCAAAGAATAAATCAACTGGAAAGTATTGTCTTAGAGTTTCTATTGCAGTGATAAAATATGATGACCAAAAGCAACTTGGGAGGGAAAGGGTTTACTTGTCTTGGACTTCCACATCACAGTTCATCATCAAAGAAGTCATGGCAGGAACTCATGGCAGGAACCTGGAGGCAGAAACTAAAGCAGAAGCCATGGAAGAGCATCGCTTACGGGCTTGTTCCTCCTAGCTTTCTGTCTGCTTTCCTTTACCATCAGGACCACCAGCCCAGGGGTGGCACTTTCCACAGTGGGTTGGGCCTTCCCACATCAATCATTCATCAAGAAAATGCCTTGAAGACTTGCCTGTAGGTTCTTCCAATAGAACCCAGAACTCAGAAACTGACTAGTCTTTGTAGCCAGCTTGCTCTAAGTACTGGGACTCCAGGAAGAAGTCACAACAGCCTGGATATTTATGTGGATTCGAGGAATAAAACTCCAGTTCTTATGTTTGCATGACAAGGCCTTTGCCCACAATCATCTCCCCATTCCAATTTCAGGGAAATTTACAAGTGACAGAAAATTATTACTCCTGGTTCCAGCAATTGCTCAGTCCACAATCAATGGACCAGCACATTCTGTATATGATTAAGGTCTGTTTCTCTTCAATGGCGCCTTACCTGTGCCCTCACTACCCTTCTAGGTCATTTCCCTCTGACTCTTATGCAAAGAATGGAGTCCATTCATGTGGGTGGAGCCTCTGTGACATAATCACTTTCCCAAAAACTCAAACTTCTTCCTCTTACTTTTGTTTATTCTTTGACAATGGCATCTAATGTACTTTGATTGTTTTCTCCCTTCCTCCACTCTTCCCAGATGCACTTCCCTCTTCCCTACCTACCCAACTGTATGTCCTTTGTTTCTCCTTAAATCCATCAAGTACAATTTATCCATATGCTCTATGATGTTTGGCCTTCAGTGAGGCATGGACAAACTTGTATGGACTTTAACAGTAATTTACTCTTCCTTTACCAGCATCTATCAAATTTGTCTGGATTAATATTGCACAGGTCTTGTACATGTTATCTCAGTTGTTGTGAATTCATATGAGCAGTCACCCTGCTATGTCCAGAAAATAGATTCCGTGTGTAGAAGACTACTTACTGCTCTTACAATTTTTCTTTCCCTAATCCCCACTTTTTTAAAAAATGATCCCCGAGCCTCAGGAGGAGAGGAATTGTGATACATGGGGTGACAGAGGTGTTGACTGAGTTTTCTGTCCTGCCCAGTCCTGTAGCTGTTTAGTCCCAAATAAATACATTGAGGTCTATATTAATTATAAACTGATTGGCCTATTGGCTCAGGCTTCTTATTAATTAATTCTTACATATCTTACATTAACCCATTATTCTTATCTGTGTTAGCCATGTGGCTTGGTACCGTTTTTGGTGAGGCAGTCACGGCTTGCTATCTTGCTTCCTCTTTAGCTGAGTCACAACTGCAGATTGTACTTCCTTCTTCCCAGCATTCTCGTTGCCCCACCTCTACTTCCTGCCTGGTCTCCCTGCCTATACTTCCTGCCTGGCTACTGGCCAATCAGCATTTTATTAAAAATAATAGAAGTGATGGGATAAAAGACCTTTGTCCCAACAGCATAGAGATATTCTTTTTAGGGCTGACCATTCTTCAGTTTCTTTTTCTTTGCACGTTGGCCAGTTGTAAGACTCCAATATTTAATTCTACTTAATACTCATAGTGTATGCATCAGGTTCGTAAACCCATCTTCAGACCATAGCACAACCTAAATAAAGAAATATGTAAAATACTTAAGTGGATACTTCTCAAAAGAAGATATGCACTTGACAAAGTAAATGACAAGGTGTTCAACATTATCAATTAATAAAAAATGCAAATCAAAATGCTGTGAAATACCACTTTGTGTTCACTAAGATGGCTATAATCAGGGAGAAGAGAAAACAAAGTGTTAATGAGGTTGTGGGGATGATAAAGGGTACCATGACAACATAAGCTACTTGTGAGCACAAGGAGGGCAAGTAAATTTGTGAGCTCCTCATCAGAAAATATGGTGAGCTGCAGTGTGGATAGTAATAGACTCTGTGTCTACAGTCTTGTGTATTGCCAATTCTAGGCATTTATATTTTATTTTTTGTAATTTATGTTGCATTATTATTATTATTATTATTATTATTATTATTAAAAATTACCACCTCCTCCCATTTCCCTCCCTCCTCTCCCCCTCCCTCTCCAGTCCAAAGAGCAGACAGGGTTCCCTGCCCTGTGGGAAGTCCAAGGTCTTTTCCTCCATTCAGGTCTAAGAAGGTGAACATCCAAACAGACTAGGCTCCCACAAAGCCAGTATATGCAGTAGGATCAAAACCCAATGTCATTGTTCTTGGCTTCTCAGTCAGCCCTCATTGTCTACCATGTTCATATATTTTATAAGTCTAAATTTAAGTGGATTGGATAATCTCATTTTGAAATTCTTGCAAACACATTTAATTTCTATTACGTATCTCATGTTATTTTAATGTTATAATATTTGCTTTGATCTTCTACAACTGTACCCCATCAGAACCCTTATTGTGACTTGGCCACTAATGTGATGCTGTTGAAGAATGGTAGAGTTTTAAAGGGGAATTAATGTCCTTCTAATGAGACTGGAAGAGGGAGGAATTGATTCTGATCAGAGTATATTGTGGAGTAAGTCTCCCCCTTTCTGCCTTATTGCTCATTTGTCTTCTTTTAGCCTCTCCTCCCATCTTCCTTTCATGTATGGGGCAGTATGCTATCCTTATAAAGAAAATTGGATACTGATACCATGCCCCTGGTTTCTGTGTGTTTTTAAAAACTTATGCCCAAGCAAATCACTTTCACTTATATACAGTATTTGTCTTCAAGCATTTTTTATATCAAGAGAAAATGAACTAGACAATATACCAGCAGTTACACTCAAAGTATTGCTCACAGGTCCTAAGTAATGCTTTCACTGGGCAGAGAGAAATGAGTGAACAGGAGATAGAATCAAAGGGTGTGGACCAACACAATCTTCAAAATCCAGGTAAGAACCATAGGCAATCGCTTTCAGGCTTCCCCTAACTCTTTTCATTAGCACAAGTTAATACCTCTGCTAATGTAAGAATATCTGTTCCTACCCTTCTAACCCATACATATTATCCTTTATAACTCAGAGCGCACAACCCCAGATTTATTTGCAATTTTACTATTTTAAATTTATACTTTAATCTTGTTAAAATTCTCATTATAAATATATACTCATATTAGGGAACTTAACTGTCATCTGATGCAGTGTTAGTCTGCACAGTGCTCTAAAGAAGCACAAAGGTCAAGATCTTTGAAGGAGAAGTGGTAACATGTCCCAGCAAGTGTAACATGCAAGCTCCACAAAAAGGACACCCAACCTTGCTTTTAAATTAAGCAATGCATATACGGTTTGTCTGTACAGCTGCATTACTATTCACTATAATCATGGGATTATAAAGAACAAAGCCAAAGATGAGCAAAAAAGTTCAGAAGATTGTAGAAATAGGAGCGGCGGGCTGTGTCCCGGCACCCGGCCGCCCACATGGCTAGCTCTACCCGAAATAATTACACGGACACTGT
>NW_004949233.1:204948-207230 GCF_000317375.1 Microtus ochrogaster | reverse complement strand
ACCTATGTTCTAAGCTATGAGCCCAAGCAGTTTGTTTATTACTTAACCAATGAAATCAACAGATTGATATATGACACTCCCACATCAGAAGATGGAAAGTACCTTGGGCAACAGGGTACACAGGTGCTCTTGCAAATGACTGCGTCCCATGGCCCCATTCCAATGGCATCATAGGGTCTTCCTCCACTGATTCATCAGGAAAATCCATACCCACATGTAAATATATAACTCAAAGCTGAAACATCCACAAATATATGCAGATTCATTATTCAAAATCTTTTAAATCACCATTGGTGAGAGATAGAAGGTTCCCAAGATTAAAGAGACTATCAATAGGGGAAAGGGGGCAATTAAAGAAAAAAAACTAGTCATAATTTGTAGACCCACTCAAGTCTGTTGTGCCTACTGCCTCTTTTGAAATGTAACACAAACAGTGCTTGCACACGTTCTTGTTTCTCCTCAGGATGATGAGGACAGAGGTACTACCACCAACACAGCTCCCTAAACATGATGAAAGAAGGTGCTACTGAGAAATGAATGGTTTTTTGGGAGTATCATGAGATGGGACTTGCAACTAGGTTTAATCTCTTTATCTTGACTTTGCTATGTTGATGTACAGGTTGTCATTAAGCTGGTGAATGAAAATTCACAGTCAGTGTGATACAAGTATCATACCTTCTCCACATGAGTCTTGTCTATGAGAAAGGAAGATGTTCTCACAATTTTTATCATTTAGTCTCAAGTTTGATTCTGGTGACTGTGGAGACTTTGTAACCAGAGATGATTTCTCTAACTAACTAACAAAAATTTTAGAATTGATAAAAGGTACTCTAAACAGCAACCACCTCCCAAAGGCCACAAAGACTGACAACGTGGAGCCTAAAAGGTTGTGTTATTTCCTTTAAGGAAAATTTTGGACAAAGAGACAACACTTAAGTAGATCTCTGGAACTTTGAGTCAATGGCATGTTTCAGAATGCTCAAATTTAATATGGTTTGAGGTTTTGCAGTAAAATCTCATCTGATGCTAAGCAAAAAATGAAAGTCCCTTTCCAGAGTCTTGGAAAGAATGTGAACTCACAATATTGAAAAATAGGTTAAACCAAACCAAAGGAAACAGACACTAGAATGGAGGCTCTGCCAGCACAGAATGGACTGGCACAAAAATTCCCACACATTATCATTTTCCAAAACATCCTCTCTTGTGGAAGCCAGTGTTACCACTCGGCCTGCCAGAAGCATGTGATCAGTCATTAATAACAAACTCAGGTCAACCATGTCCTGTGAACGTCCTCTTAACCCTTTAATCAGAGAATAATAGGCAGCAGCACATTTATTTGTGGAAGGAATCTGAAGACTTGGGGTAACCCATAAGAAGTCTCAAGGAGTGGCTTGCTTTCAGGCATCATAAAATGAGCTTACAGAAGGCCCTGAAACTCTCATGGTTTAGGTTCAGCCATTCAGGGAGGCAGTTACCATTTCATTCATCTCTGGAAGCTCAAATGTACTTCCACGAAAAGAAACGAGGCCGAGTGTCAATATGCTCCTGGTAAAAGATGACTGCTAAAAATCATTTCTGTAAACAGGTGATATAAACTAACACACCCAGCCCCAGATGCTGAGATGCTGTTTGTCTTTCTCCAGGCAAGCACCACATATATTTCAGTCATAATTCAATTTTGTAAATAGCCCCACTTTGCAGAATTTTCATAACTAAAGCAAAGTCAGAGTGGCTAAGTTCTTTTTTATTTATTGCAAGGGCATTATGAGAATAAGCATGCATTTTCCCTAAATGCCGGTGTTATTCCTAGGGAAGATACAGCCAAATTTTACTTGGGCATTGAAATACACATATCCTGGAAGATTTTGATTTGGCATAAAGTGTGCGTTATGTTTTGCCATCTTTACCAATTTCAAATACATGGATGGATGTTTAAGACTGAACAATATTAGTATTCATCTCCAGCACTGCTTTTATCTTACAAATTGGAACTCTATCTCTGATGAGCAACCACTGTCAATTCTTTCCCCTCTAGCAACCTATACCATCATTTACTTTGCTTTTACCTCTACATACTTCACATAAATAGCATCAGAAAGGGTGCTATTTTGTGACCATTTGATTCAGTAATATGAATAAAACCCATAAAAACTTTATTTTTTCTTTTTTTTTTGGTTTTTCTTTTTTTTCATGGTAAATTCCTTTATTATGTGGTTTAAATTTTCACCTTTACAGAAACATTTTTCAAATTGACATATTTCACATATTTGAAGATAACTGAA
>NW_004949233.1:200806-204393 GCF_000317375.1 Microtus ochrogaster | reverse complement strand
CTGTAGACCAGGCTGGTCTCAAACTCACAGAGATCCGCCTGCCTCTGCCTCCTGAGTGCTGGGATTAAAGGCGTGCGCCACCACCGCCCGGCCCCATAAAAACTTTAAAGGAGATGGAGAGAGGATAAGAATAGGTGCAGAGCACATTCAAGTGTGTGTGTGTGTGTGTATGTGTGTGCGTGTGTTCAAGGACACATGAAAGCAAAAGTGGAGAAAAGGAGGTAGAGAAATTAGGACAGAGAAAATGAACTATGACACACTTTATTTAAAAATGATGTTATAGATATCTAAAATTGTGTATGCTAATTTAAAAAGTAAAATTATATTTTAAGATGTCTTCAATATATCATTTTAAGATGTATCCAAGTTATCAAATATATACAATATACAATATAACATCATTTATGTACAATATAGGTATTGTTATACTATAGCACATGCCAGAATTTTCTTTCTTTAAAAATTCCATATATGTATATATATAATTTGCAAAATTCCATATATATATATATATATATATATATATATATATATACATGTATATACACTCCTGATGGATACTTAGGTTACTCCCGCATTTCAGCTATTGCTAATAATGCTGATATCGTCACAGATGCACATGTGTATCTTAAAAACCATATGTTCACTTATTTTGGGACTGGCATGATGGAATCATTCTGTTTTGAGATTTTTTTAAAGAATTATTATTCTCTTCCCTTAGTTGTTATATTGATACCAACAAGGCACAGGACTTCTCTGCATGCATCTCCTGAGCACAAGATTTAATTTTCCATGCACCTGTTCCTTGTTTTCTTTTCTTTCTTTTCCTTTTTCTTTTTTGTAGTGCCTTTTAATGAAGAGATTTTCTTCTAAAGTAGAATGTGTATTTTTCTTTTATTACCAGTATATTTTGTTACCATATCTAGGAAATCCAAAGTTGTGAAGGCTTTATGTTTTAATTTATGAATTTTAAAGTCATAGCTTTCAAGTTTAGGCTCTTGATTTATTTTTCCCTTTTTTTATTACTTAAAAAAATCCGAATTCCCACTCCCTCCCCTCCTCCCAGTTCCCTCCCTCTCCCTCCACAGATACAAAGGATAAAGAAGCAGAGAGAAAAATCGGAGAAACATCACTTTTCATGATAGCCACAAATAGCATAAAATATCTTGGGGTAACACTAACCAAGGAAGTGAAAGACCTATTTGACAAGAACTTTATGTCCTTGAAGAAAGAAATTGAAGAAGATACCAGAAAATGGAAAGATCTCCCATGCTCTTGGATAGGAATGATAGTAAAAATAGCAATCTTACCAAAGGCAATCTATAGATTTAATGCAATCCCCATCAAAATCCCAACATAATTCTTCACAGACCTTGAAAGAATGATACTCAACTTCATATGGAAAAACAAGAAACCCAGGATAGCCAAAACAATCCTGTATAATAAAGGAACTGCCAGAGGCATTGCCATCCCTGACTTCAAGCTCTATTACAGAGCTACAGTAATGAAAATAGCTTGGTATTGGCATAAAAACAGAGACGTTGACCAATGGAATCAAATTGAAGACCCGGATATTAATTCACACACCTATGAACACCTGATTTTTTTTTTGTTTTTTTGAGACAGGGTTTCTCTGTGGCTTTGGAGCCTGTCCTGGAACTAGCTCTGTAGACCAGGCTGGCCTCGAACTCACAGAGATCCGCCTGCCTCTGCCTCCTGAGTGCTGGGATTAAAGGCGTGCACCACCACCGCCCAGCTGAACACCTGATTTTTGACAAAGAAGCAAAAAATGGAAAAAAGAAAACATCTTCAACAAATGGTGCTGGCATAACTGGATGTCAACCTTTAGAAGAACAAAAATGGATCCATATCTGTTGCCATGCACAAAACTCAAGTCCAAATGGATTAAAGACCTCAATATAAATGCAACCACACTGAACCTGATAGAGGAGAAAGTGGGAAGTAACCTTCAATGCATGGACACAGGAGACCACTTCCTAAATATAATCCCAGTAGCACAGACAATACGAACATCAATAAATAAATGGGACCTCATGAAACTGAGACACTTCTGTAAAGCAAAGGACACAGTCAATAAGACAAAAAAGCAGCCTACTGAATGGGAAAAAATCTTCACCAACCCCACATCAGACAAAGGACCGATCTCCATAATATATAAAGAACTCAAGAAATTAGACATTAAAATTCCAAACAACCCAATTAAAAAGTGGTGTACTGAACTAAACAGAGAATTCTAGTGAGAAGAATTTAAAATAGCCCAAAGATACTTAAGCATTTGAAAAATTCAACATCCCTTCATGATAAAGGTCTTGGAGAGATTAGGGATACAAGGATCATATCTAAATATAATAAAAGCAACAAACAGCAAGCCGACAGATAACATTAAATTAAATGGAGAGAAAGTCAAAGCGATTCTACTAAAATCAGGAACAAGACAAGACTGTCCGCTCTCTCCATATCTCTTCAACATAGTTCTTGAAGTTTTAGCAATAGCAATAAGACAACATAAGGAGATTAAGGGAATTCAAATTGGAAAGGAAGAAGTTAAACTTTTGTTATTTGTAGATGATATGATAGCATATATAAGTGACCCCAAAAACTCTACCAGAGAACTCCTACAGCTGATAAATACCTTCAGTGAAGTGGCAGGATATAAGATCAACTCAAATAATTCAGTAGCCCTCCTATACACAAAGGATAAAGAAACTGAGAGGGAAATCAGAGAAACATCACCTTTCACAATAGCCACAAATCACATAAAATATCTTGGGGTAACACTTACAAAGGACGTGAAAGACCGATTTGTTTTCATTTCATTTTTTTAAACATCATGTTAGAAAATAAATATTCAGCTTGGTTGTTTTGTGTTTGGGTATCTTGTTTTCCCAGCATTATTTTTGAAAAGACTGCCCTTTGGCTATGACATGCTCTTGGACCCTTCAAACCCCATTGTTTGGGAGAGGAGCATCCACACCTCTGTAAGTCACCTTTCACCTAAGCTATGTAAGGAAACACAACAAAACCAGAGTGCACTTTGGTATATGATACCTTAGTTTGTCATTGGAATCTTGGAACAAGACATAAAGAGTTTCCATTTAACTTCTGAGAAGGAATTTTCGCCGCACATATTTACCTGAACCAAAAATATAATAATAAACAATATAATAATAATAAAATAGTTGATATCTGTTGTTGTTCTTGTTTTTTGAGACAGGGTTTCTCTGCAGCTTTAAAGCCTATCCTAATATCTGTTTTAATTAAAACTGTTTCATTGTTTTATTCACGACAATAGATGCTTCACTAAAGTCTGTATTATCTTCCCATTTTTCTTGCATTCAAAGTTTGCTCAGATTCTCTACATTTAATGACTGTTAATGGATCTTAATTACACCACTCATCAGTTGTTAGACTCAGATGAATTTACTTTTTAATATCTCACATGAAGGCATATGATGGAGGAAGGTCATTGGCTAATAAAGAAACTGCCTTGGCCCATTTTATAGGTTAGAACATAGGTGGGTGGAATAAACAGAACAGAATGCTGGGAGGAAGAGGAAGTGAGCTCA
>NW_004949233.1:198631-200706 GCF_000317375.1 Microtus ochrogaster | reverse complement strand
CCCGGTAAGCGCACCTTGGGGTGCTACACACATTATTAGAAATGGGCTAGTCCAGGTGCGAGAGTTAGCCAAGAAGAGGCTAGATATAATGGGCCAAGCAGTGTTTAAAAGAATACAGTTTGTGCATTGTTATTTCGGGGCTTAAGCTAGCCAGGTGGCTGGGAGCCAGGGCAGCAGGAACACAGCCCGAAGCTCCCCACAACAGGCATATTGACCAAATATAGCAATATATGAAAATGATATTAAATTCAAATAAGATAGAGCTTATTTTGGTACTTCAACAGTAGTTTCTTATGAAACATTTTTTCTAGTATTCAAGGTAGTATGCATATGTGTTTATGTTGACAATTAAGATCAATTTCATTTATTTATTTCATTCTTTTTTGATACTGCCTTAATGTTTTCATTTCAAAATTGTTCTGGGTTTATAAAATTAGTTGAAAAGTTTTTCATTTCACATTGGCTTTGTAACAATTATTTCAAAAGTACATAACCAAGTATGAAAGACAAGAGGGAATTATATATATATATGTGTGTGTGTGTACAAATATATATGAACAAAACAGAAACATGAAGCTAAAGCAATGAGTAAGATTGCAAGCTAGAATTTGCCAAGATCAAAACAGAGCATTAACTGATATTTGGGTAGTAACTATTATGGGGGTTAGGGATACTGAACTAAGATAATCAATAAATCAGAGGGAGAGTGAGATGGGTAGGAGAGCAAAAAGCATATTCTGAACTAAATCAGAGAAGAAATGAAATTACAAGAGTCAAATAGCATTAACTTGTGTACAGAATAAATGAAATTCATGCTTTTGAAAGTTTATGCCAAAGCAATGCTGAGAAATTGTTTGGCACTCCACATCATTTTCAGAAACTATAAACCACATCTATCCCTTTTAACAATAAATCTACACAAGGAATAAGTAGGTATGCCCCATATTTTCTGTTGTTTTTCCTAAAATCTCTTGTATTCAATTCCACACCCTGGAGAGATGATCTTCGGTTTAAATCTCAGGCTCTTATATAACACAATGATGAAGTGTTACTTTGTTTAGACAGACATCAAAACACATGGCTACAAAGGTTGTCTGGAAAGGGCAGGGAAGGGCCCCTGGCTGCTTGTGGGAAAGGGGAATTGCGTCTGAACTCAAGAGCTGGCGTTCATGCTGGGTGACTTCTGTGGTTTTATCTGCCATTGAAAGAGCAAGAGAAAGGGATAAAATGACTGCATTGTTTACGACATAACATGAGCACAGTAGACAGGTGGGTATTTTGCTTGTGTGTTGCCTTTTGACACAGTAAATTACTACCCAAATTGTCTAAATTCTTAACTATTTAAATACGAATGGTCTAAGTTGACATTTCTTGGGTTTTTATACAGCTTTCTATTAACACACAGATAATAGCCCTTGTAAATTCCAAATTATGATATTTAAACTACAGTGATATAATAGTACAGGAAGTGAATGCCTCTTGTAACTTAGTATCTTATGCATTCATAGGATGCTCTTAGAAAAAATAGCACCTGTATTAGCTACGTTTTTTTTTTTTTTTTTTTTGCTTTCAATCAGAGGATCCCCCATGAAAGATAGATATCACTATAATGAGAAAAGCAGGAACACGACTTTGAACTCAAATTTGTCTTTTCTCTGTGCAGCTTTTTCTGTTTGTCTCTGAAGAGATAAAGGAACCATGCCAAAGATAAACCATGGTCAGCAAACAAGAATGAAACTCAAACTTTGGAAATACAAGGAACTAGATAGTTCTCTTTCAGAAAGGAGGCATTCCCCAAGTCTCCTGCAGGAAGTAGTGGAATCAGAGCCACATCCTTCACTTCAGTGGGCTCAACATTTACTATCACAGGTCTTATTTTGTGCTCAGGGGGAGGTGTACATGCGTGGGTATACAAGTGTGCATGTGCTTGTGAATGTGTGTTTAAAGGTTAGAAGACATCCTACTGTGTCATTCTGAAGCAGCATCTACATTTACTAGGCAGTTTTTTGTTTTTGTTTTTGTTTTTTTTTAAATATTTATTTATTTATTATGTATACAATATTCTGTCTGTGTTT
>NW_004949233.1:192271-198531 GCF_000317375.1 Microtus ochrogaster | reverse complement strand
AGCCACCATGTGGTTGCTGGGAATTGAACTCAGGACCTTTGGAAGAGCAGGCAATGCTCTTAACCTCTGAGCCATTTCTCCAGCTCCTTGTTTTTGTTTTTTTAAACTGGCCTGGGATTCATTAAGTAAGCCAGCAAGAATCAGGGACCAACATGACCTAGCTCTGGAGTTATACCCCAAACTATTATGGCTTGCATTTTTTTGTTTGTTTGTTATTGTTTTACATTTGTACTGGGGAGTCAAACTCAGGTCTTTATTCTTTCATGACAATCACTTTATCAACTGAGCTACCTCCTCAATTCCACACATTTTTCTATTTTATTATAAAAAAGATAGGGGCCTAAATATTGCCAAAACATTTAATCATGGTTATAATTTGTTCTATTTTGGGGGTGTTGTTGATTTAATCAGATCCTTGAAATGCTTTGTAAGTATATTTGATATATAATCATATTGTATTATTTTCCTCACTGAAGGATGAAATTTAAAAATTCTCAAGTTCATAGAAAAGTGGATTAAGTTTGTAGAGAACATTCTTACAAATACAATTAGATTCTATAATTACTTATCATTATAGTTGTTATAGTGCATGTCCATCTGTCTAGTTCTGTTTTCATCAATCAGTCCATTTTCATTGTTTTAAGTATGAGATACATAGAGTTCACTTCCCTCAAACATTTTCAATATTTGTTGTTCTTTTACATAATAAAATTTGCATTCATAAGATGCACAATTAAAAACAATTTTTCTGTTTTTGTGTTCATAGGACAGTATGTGCACACATATGCAGATGCTCAAGGAGGCCAGAAGGGGGCATTAATTCCCCTGGAGCTTGAGTTACAGACAGTTGTGAGCCACCAGTTATAGATACAGAGATCCCAACTTTGGTCTTCTACAGAACAGTGGTTTCCCTTAAGCAGTGAATCATCTCTACAGGCCCCAAATACACATATATGTTTTTTTGAGATACCGTTTCTCTGTAACAGCCCTAGCTGTCCTAGAAGTAGCTTTGTAGACCAGGTTGGCCTTGAACTCATGGAGATCCACCTGCCTCTGCCTCCCAAGAGCTGGAATTAAAGGCTTGTGCAATCACCAGCTGGCTCCAAATGCACAAATTTAAACAGAATTCTTAGATTAGGATTGATAAAATCTTATCAAGATACAGAACATCACCACCATCAAGATAATTTTTGTGCTTGGACCTCTTTCCTTGCTCCATCTGGCCACACAATCACTGTTCCAATCTTTTGTCCCCAGTATATACAAATGCTGTCTGGTCTATAACTGCATACAAATGGATTAATGCGATATGCACTTTTCTGTACAAATCCTTTTTTAACTAAGAACTATGTGTAATGTGCATCCAAATTGTTTTGTGTATGCATGGCTTATTCTCTTTTTTGCTACTGAGTACAAATCCACGTTAAAAGTGCACTGTAGTTTGCTGATGGTCTATCCTGTTATAGAAGACTTACATGTCACTATTGTCCAGCCAAAGATACACCATGAAGCCAGAAGTCTTTCGAGGCTTCTAAGGCTCTAGGTGGGTCTAGGTGGATGGACTATCCCATGAGGGAACATGACCAAACATGGTCTCAGACCTCCTAAATGGATTGCTTCACCTTATAAACCCACTAGAAGTGGTGTGGGTGCGGGTGGGCAGGGAATGGGGGAGGTATAAGTAAGGAGCTGTCAGCAGTTAGTGTGAGCTCCAGGGCAAGCTCCTCCCGCCCTGCACAGCTGTTGCTATAATCCTGTCTTCTCAGAAACAGCCTTCTCTCTGGCCTTTCCCACTGAACCTCCCTATTCCTTTTCCAGATTTATTTCTCTTGGGGGAGTGATTAAGAATAATAAAAGAATTGCACAACTTTCCCCCCTTTCTGCTGTCACTACAATTATATTGATTTACTGACCACAAAACACCCGCAACTCAAAAAGACAAGTCTGCCAGAAGTCAGCTTTGGGAGGGAGCACCAACACAAAAACCAGCCGGAGAAAGCAGGCCGAAATCTCAAAGACCAGTCTAAGGAAGTAGGCTGAAATCAAGGAGGCAAGTCTGGTTGGACTGGTCACCAGTGCTGCCATTTCTCAGCATTGGCCAAGGACCAGCACACAAGAGCAAGGCTAAAGACAGTCAAAAAGTGGCAGCAGAAAAAAATACCTCTAGGGTTAACTTCAAGAACAACTGTGTGAGGGGAGGGATTGGGGATAGAAAAACAGAGAAAGGGAAGGGGAAGAGAGAAAGATGGGACAGGGAGAGAAGGAGTTGGGGGAAAGAACCAGGCTGCATTCAGTCGTCCTGTGGGGCTTCTTCAAGATACCGATCAGTTTTGACAGATGTAAACACACATAATACACATGTGCACACACATGCACATGAACAGCTTTTGGAAAAGTCATAAAATTCTGAGAAAATAATAGAAGCCTCCTAGTGTTTCAAAGGATGGAAGCATTCTCAGTTGTGTTTATGTCCCCTAAATACAGTTACTGATTGTGGACGAACAGGACTAACAATCTATGCAAAGAAGCCCAAGGAATTGGAGAGCAGACTCCATGTGGTTAAACTCAGTTTCCCGGCTCTGGTCGCTAGTGCAGAGCTCGTTCTCCAACCCAACATCCACCCTTAGGGGCAGAGATGCTCCCTGTCCAACTGCTGCACTTCTCCTCGGCAAAGTCCCAGCCTTGAATGAGTGCTCAAATACCTTAAATTTAATTTTGGAAAAACAAATCAATAAAAAAACATTTATTCTATAAAGAAGCCTGCTGACTGTGGAGTTGCCTCAGCAGTTAAGAGCACTTGTTGCTTTTTCAGAGGAATGGGTTTGTTTGCCAGTAGCCACATGGTGGCTCACAGCCATTTGCTACTCCATTCCGTGGGATCTGACTTTTACTGACCTCCAGGGGCACTAGGCGCGGGTATTCTGCACATATGTAAATCCAGGCAAAACACTCACACATGTAAAATAAGTTAAATAAATCTGAAGAAGAGGGGGAAGAGGAAGAAAGTGAAGGATGAGAAGAAGCAGTTTAAAGTTGTCTTGAAAAGAAGGAAGCTCCAATAGGAAAAAAATGCATCAACCTGAGATAGCCTTGCAGTATCCATCCTACTCAGTGACTCAAGTGAGAACTGTGATTCCTCCTGTACAAAAGCCTGGGGATAATGAAGGTATTCTTCAAGAGTTGGATTCACAGCTTCGTGGCTCAGCTCAAGATGAATATTGACACCTGCAGTTTTCACACCTTAGCCTCTGGGGCTCCATCGACCTTAAAGTGGTGCTCCATATCTTTCCTAATGGACAGTTACCAGGGATAGACAATCATATTGTAAGCAACCAAGTGCCATATGCTTAAAATTCAGTCTCCATAGGATTGAAAAATGATGCTTTAACATGCTGGATTATCTTTTACTTTAGATCAGCACAGTTGATTTTAGGCTCTGGCCTCAGTGTCTTAAAATGTCTCCAAATATTTTGACCTCTATCTCAGTGGTTAGAGCAGTGGTTCTCAACCTCCCTAATGCCGAGACCCCTCATGTGGTGGTGAAGCCCCAACCATAAAATTATTTTTGTTGCTACTTCATAACTATAATTTTGCTACTGCTATGAATCATAATGTAAATATAAATCTGTGTTTTCTGATAGTCTTAGGCAACCCCTGTGAAATGGTCATTTGACCCTCAAAAGGGTCACAACCCACAGGTAGAGAACAGAGAGACTCTAAAGCCATGTCTTTGCCCTCTCTAATTTCCAACTTCAGTATAAAGGAATTAGGATTCAAAGCTTTTGTAGATTCACTATTTATGGACTCTGAGAACTGAAGAAATAAGGATGAGATGAAAGAGAGGACAGAGAAGACATGAAGATGTAAAAAGGATCTGTTCCTGCTCAGAAGACCAAACATTAGAATTAGAAGTCAACACATAAAAGCCCCAGGCCTATGTTAAAGAGAGGATGTGGAGAGTTGAGGAAAGGGAGACATGACTTGATAATCATCTACCCCAGCTTTTAAGTCATCAACCCTTTTCTCCTTCATTGTCCCCATAATTCCTTTCATGTGAGCATTTAGTATCCTTCAGTTCATTCTTCAAGTCCCCGTGGAATGCAAGCATTGCTAATGCAGTTAGGAGGCCCTGGCATAGGCTTATCCACTTCGAGACAGACCAGTCAAAAGTCTTCACCTCCTTAGACCAAGTCCTTTAAGATGACTTCAAAGTCTGCTCTATGATGGAGTCCTTCACTTCCGGAGAATATATGTCAACAATCCTGTCTCTGTTGGTGATTCTGGTGTGGGTCAGTGTATCAGAGCGAGTTTCTTTTCCAGGTGTGGCTTCTAACTGTTTTGAGTCTGGCTGGAGGCCTCAGTCGGGAAGAGTCCTAAAGCCTGTGTTTTCTTTTTTGTTATTTCCAAGAACCATTTAGATATGTAGTGGTAATAAATTGCTAAATCATTTTGGAAACATCTAAAAAGTTTTGTTTGGGATCAAATGCAAGACTTATGGGAAACCCCTCTCTCCTGGGAGTCAGTAAAAACATACTTTTCTAAAAGACGTGGGATAATTCCTTAGCACATTCTCTGCTTTGTTGCTGACTCCATCTTAGCAAGCTATAACTCATGCTATATTGTGACAACCTCTAATTTGAATTAGATAATTCAAAACAATGACCAGTCTGGGATTCGCTTACTCAGTTAACAGAGAAGTCAAACTCAGGTGATAATACCAGTTTCTCTGTAACAGACATTCCTGCCCCAGTGTCTGTGTGCCCATTATAAAATAGTTGATTGAAATGTGCTGTTTAAGTAGTTAACAGCAAGCAGTAACAGGGCAGCATTGCTTTTACTACAATACAGATAAGCATTCAATCCATTTGCTCTACACACAGGCCCAAAAGCATACAATAAAGCACTTTTTTTTCTTAGAGAAATTTATGTGATATTGCACAGGAAAAAACATTTCCAAAAACTTCATAATTCTCTCCACGAAAATTCTCTGTGATCTGGCTCAGAACTTATTCATATAGAAGAGTCATTTAAAGAAAGTGTTGTTCATCAAAACTAAACCCTGTGCACTTTCTTTCCCCTCTGTCCTTCTGCCTTCTCCAAAAGAAACTGAAAAGACTGGATTCAGAACCCCATCATCAGCACTTCTTAGCTGTGTGACACTTGGCATGCCATTTAACCACTGAGAGCTTTAGTTTCCTTCCTTCTTCAGTGGAAATAACAGGGTTCTTTGGAGAATAAATTAGACAACACATGTAGCAAGTGTTTATCTAGTCCCATTAATTCTGAGGCTCTCATAAAAATATTTTTAAATGCTTTTTTTGGTTTCAGTTTTTCCTTTCAATGTCTGCATCTACTTGCCCCATGTTGCAAGCACTTCTTTTCATTTTTTGGTTTTTGTTTTTCGAGACAGGGTTTCTCCGTTTAGCTTTGGAGCCTGTCCTGCAACTAGCTCTTGTAGCCCAGGCTGGCCTTGAACTCACAGAGATACACCTGCCTCTGCCTCCTGAGTGCTGGGATTAAAGGTGTACACCACCACCGCTGGTGCACTTTGTAATATATGGCCCTGTCTTAGTCTTAGGGTTTAAATTTCTGTGAAGAGACACCATGACCCAGCAACTTTTATAAAGGAAAACAGTTCATTGAAGCCAGCTTACAGTTTCAGAGGTTTAGTCCATCATCATTATGGAGGGAAACACGGTGGCATGGTCCTGGAGAAGAAGCTGAGAGTTCCATATCTTGATCCGCAGGCAACAGGAAGTGAATTGTCTAACACACTAAGCATAGCTTGAGCAAAGGAAACCTCAAAGCCCACCCCCACAGTGATACACTTCCTCCTACAAGGCCACGCCTATTCCAACAAAGCCACACCTCTTAATAGTGCCACTCCCTTTGGGGGTCATTTACTTTCAAATCCTAACAGGCCTTCATTGAACATATATATTTGTAACAGTTATTAGCATAAGCAGTATAGGGTTTCTTCAATAAAATTAAGACCCCATTGTTATGGTTTTGGTCCCTTTAAGAGACAAGCCACACCCATTCCCCTCCCCATCCACTGAGGCAGGCTGATCTTCAGCTTCCTGCCTGAGCTCGCTCTCTTTTCCATCTTTCTCTCGGAGAGGCAGCTTCGCTTCTGCCTCTCTCCCCACTTCTCTGCTTCCCCCTTCTCTGTCTCTTTCTCCTCTTCTCTTCTCTTCTCTTCTCTTCTCTTCTCTTCTCTCTCTCTCTCTCTCTCTCTCTCTCTCTCTCTCTCTCTCTCC
>NW_004949233.1:187698-192061 GCF_000317375.1 Microtus ochrogaster | reverse complement strand
GCCTGGGACTGGCTGCTCCCAGGGCCTGCTGCCTGCCACCACATGGCCCGCCGCCACCATTTGGGACCTACAGCATTTCTGCTGCCTACTGTCACCAGGGATCTTGCAGCATTTTTAAAAAAGAATAACACCCATTCTTCAAGAATATTTCATCTGTTACCCTTAGCACCTGCACAGTCTCTGGGTGTTAGTCAAATGCTCAGTTGTTGTACTGAAGATGCTCAGGTCCTTTAGCACTGGCCTGTAAGCCCAGCTACTCTGGAGTCTGAGAAATGATTAACCTAGGATATACAATGTGTTCAAGTCCAGCCTGGGCTGCATAGTGAGTACCTGTCTTAGAACAAAAGTAAAAAATACAAGTGGTTGGGGATGTAGTTCAATAGTAAAGCAGCTGTCTATCTAGCCTGCAGGAAGACTGAGGTTAAATTCCCTGGACCAAACATGAATAAGCAGCAGCAGTGACCCCAGAATCAGACCAATGGCAAAACCATGAAAATCTCACCAGATGTAGAGAGTGAATCTTACGAAATTCTACAGCAATGATTAAAACACAAATATCTATAATAAAATGTGTCAGAACACAATTTTGATAATCTAAATAAAATATCTATGTGGAAACAAAAAATATCTCAACACATGTCACAAGTACTTAATGAGAGAATTACTCCCTTCAAAATTGGGAATAAGAAGAGGTTGCTATCCTTTCTAGCCAATATCCTCCTCAAGTTCATGGTGAAATAATCAATAGAGTAAGGCTGCCAAAAGGAAGTGGAAGGAATGAGACACAGAAAGGAGAAATAAAAGATAACTTCTAGCATCTTCTGTTCATGTGGTTGATTTTATGTGAAAATATTCACATGTCAAGCCATGAAAAATTAAAATAGCATGTTTTAAAAGATTAAATTTTTTCCTTTCATTGAAAATAGATTTTTCTCTCACATAACATAGACTAGAGTTTCCCCTCCTTTTCCTCATCCTAGTTCCTTTCCACCTCTCCATCCCTCCAGATCTTCTCATTAGAAAGCAAACATACTTCTAACTTATAATAATAAAATACAAAAGATTAAAGTGTAAGACAAAACAAAAACTATCACCTTGAAGTTGGACAAGCCAAGCCAAAGAAAGGAAAACAATCCAAAAGAAGGCACCAGAATCAGAGACCCACTTATTCTCACACGTAGGAGCCCCATAAAAACACTAACCTGGAAGCCATAGTGTGAAAGCAGAGGACTTGCTGCTGCCTCAGTCTGAGTTCATATGAGCTGTAATCATGTTGATTTAAAGGGTCTTGTTTTCTTGATGTCCTCCATCCTCTATGGCTCTTATGGCCCTGCAGGGAGGAATTAGATGGAGACATCCCATTTAGGGCTATATTCCAAGTTCTTCCCCTCTCTGTGTAGTGTGTGGCTGTGGATATCTGTATTCATTCCCATCTGTTGCAGGAGGAAAATTTTCTGATGATGCCTAAGCAAGGCACTGATCTTTGAGTATAGCAGAATGCTAATCTGTGTATAAAATCAATACTAAAAAGCTCATATTCCAGCCAGGCATAGTGGTGCATGCCTTTAATCCCACGACCTGGAGGATGGTGAACAAACATCTCTAGTTTGCAGCAAGCTTAGGGTACAGAGCAAGACCTTAGGGCGTGTGTGTGGGTGTTCATTTCTATTTATTAAAAACTTTTAGACATGAAATTTAACAACTGCTTTTATAATGCAAAACATTATAATGTCTTTTTTTGTTTTTGGTTTTTTTTTTGGTTTTTCGAGACAGGGTTTCTCTGTGGCTTTGGAGCCTGTCCTGGAACTAGCTCTGTAGACCAGGCTGGTCTTGAACTCACAGAGATCCGCCTGCCTCTGCCTCCTGAGTGCTGGGATTAAAGGCGTGTGCTACCATTGTCCAGCGCATTATAATGTCTTATAGCCGGTAACCCAGAACAAATCTTAAAGCAATCGTCTTGGGATTTTATAAAGACGCCATAGGCATTAAGATAAATTAAAAAAAAATACAAACCTAAATTTTGTGTCATAAAATATCAATGAATAAAAAAATTCAGGCGTATCTCTTTCTTTAAAAAAATACTGAAATCTATTTGCTTACAGAAAAGCAAGAGAAGGGTTTGGAGAGTTGGCTCAGTGGTTTAGAGCAGTCACTGCTCTTCCAGAGGACCTGAATTCCATTCCCAGCACCTGCATGGTGGCTCACAGAAGTCCATAACATCAAGGGATCCAGTGTTCATCAGGCATGCATGTGACAAATGACCATATATGCAGACAAAATGGCACTACAGACAAAACAACATTAATATTTTCAATTAAAGAAAACAAGGCCAAGATGAGAAAGTTAATGCATTAGAAACCCAAACTGATTATAAAGCTACTGCAGTGACGATAGTGTAGTTTGGGGACAGCAATAGGGAAAACAAATGCTCAGCATTTGTTGAAAAGAGCTCGAAGAAGCTAGGAGTTATCTTTTGTGTATGGAAACAACTGACATTTTATAATAAAGCTTCTCCATGAACCTGCAGGGCAGTCTGCTAATTAGAGTTCAAAGGTGCAGAGGAAGCTGTGTGAAAGAAGCTACATGTACTTCTCCATGTAGAACCTTACTACCATGGCATTTTAGAGCCTGAAGTATACTGCATTTGGAGTTCATTTTATAAATGGTCTTGGTGCAAAGAGCTCACTGATTTAATTAGATTTGGAGCCAGAAGATGAGATTTTCAATGATAAAAGTGGGACTATGGGCAAAAGGATATTTTGTCTTCTGTATTATAGCTTTTAATTCAGAATAAGTTGTTTTAACACACAAATCAATCTTTTTATTCATATGGACAATTCTACTTACTAAAAAGTTGGATTAAACTCTTCTTTACAGAAACATTTTGAACTGGGCAGTGGTGGCACATATCTTTAATCCCAGTATTTGGGAGGCAGAGTCAAGAGATCTCTGTGAGTTCAAGGCCAGCCTGGTCTACAGAGCAAGTCCCAGGGCACGGTCCAAAGCTAACTGGATCTATCTCCACACTCCAGGCTTGCAACCAGATATGCGTCCTGCACACCAGACCAGTCCCCTGTGTCCACCTGAGTTAATTCTATGTAAGCCATTTCTGACCTCTAGGCCCAACTCCACTGTGCATCTTCTCTTCTTCCCCAACACGTTCAGATTCAGAACTGCAAAAGAAATCCATGTGCTCAGATCTTGTTTCAGAAACACAAATAATGTGAAAGACCAAGGCAGTAGCCATGCTCTAAAGCCTGCTAGTGCTTTGGAAATGTTTGCCTATGAGAGAGACCTAGATAAACCCCAGCACACAGAATTTAAAAGAAAAATTTTATATTATATATAAAATACTTTATAATATATATTATATATTCCATCAAACAATCAAGGAGTTTAAAGAAGACACAGAGTATCAGGTCAATGAAATTAAAGAGAACTTAAGGATAAAAAATGCTTGAGTGATAACCAAGAAAACAGTAAGTTGGTGGAAATGATGAAGACACTCCAGTAAAAAAAAAAAAAAAGAAGACATGCACAAGTGAACTCAAGTTGAAGTGGAGACAGACTTGAAAGACCCAATAACCCAAGTAGAAAACTAAAGAGAAAGTCCTTCAAGCAGAATGAGTCAAGCAGAAGGTAGACTATCAGGACTCAAAATCATAAAAGGATGCAGACAAAATAAACAAGAAATTTGAAATTCTTTTGGAAAACACCAAAGGAACATAGAGAAAATGTGGGACATCATGAAAAGATGCAAACTTTGAGTAATAGGTCAGATGATGGAGAATGCTAGGTCAAAGGTAAAAACCTGAAATTCCAAAAACGGTTGGAGAAAAAAAAAAAAAAAAGAGGACTGTAATCATTCAAGAAGCAGAGCCTAAAACTGACAGATAGCATCACATGAAATAGAAAAAGGAAACAACTGGGTAGAGAGGCACCTTACAGAATAGAAAAACTCCTTGTTATCTTCTCATATGATAGAGAATTGATATCCAAAACATAAGAAGAACTTAAAACAACTAAATATCAAGGGATCAAACAAGCCAACCGACAAATCAGTGGAGAAACAAACAGCCTGTTCTCAGAAGATGAAGCGCTGTTGCACAACAGTTTCCTCCGAGGTTACAGCCTTTCATCTTGGGGAAACTTGCTAAGACATAAGGTATAAAAACAAAGTAAAACAACAGGATATTTAGGACAGGATGTTTACAAGGGGGTGAAACAACAGAATGTTCTAAGGGGAGGTGAAACATTCCATCCCGTGAAGAAACTCTGTTAAGATAGAAATCACTCAAAATAGCTTCCAGAAGTCCCCGAAACTGACCAGATTCACACACACACACACACACACACACACACA
>NW_004949233.1:142906-187598 GCF_000317375.1 Microtus ochrogaster | reverse complement strand
GAGAGAGAGAGAGAGAGAGAGAGAGAGAGAGAGAGAAAGGCTGCCTAGAGGCATTCTCAGATAAGCCAGGCTGTCTGGAGGAAGCACACTGTGGCAGAGCTTCCTGGAAGAGGCTCAGACCAACAGTCACCTGGAAAGGATGCTCTTCAACCTGCTGTGTGGCAAGGCTGGGCAGTATGCTTCAGGTTTCTAACTTTTGTGAGCTGTCACACATGCTAGGGTGGGCTTTAGTGATGCAGCTGTCTGTGAGGTGTTTCTTCTGTAAGTAACCCCTTGTTCATATTCCATAGATAACCCCAGTAAAACTCAGTGGTTGACCAAGTTGGACTTTGTGGTATCATGGGCTCCTCACCTGGGGTAGCTAAACATGTGTATGTGAGTGTGTGTGTCCCCAGGAAAAGTGCCACACAACAAGTACAGAAGTTGGCATTTCACAGCTCTCCTTCCCATTGACCAGCTCTAGCATTCTTTCCACCCATTCTTCTTACATGCAGGAGGTTATTTAATGCAGACATCTTGTCCACAACTGAGCACTCATAGTTACCTATACTTGGTTCTTTGACCCATTACAAGTTAAAACCATTACCTGCATCAAAAAGAACTTTCTCTAACAGAAACTGAGAGAAATACAAATATAAATTGATGAGTAAAAACATAAATATTTAGATGTAAGTTTGACGACATCACTATCTAACATAACAACAAGAGTATATTACCCTCTAGGACCTGTGATTGCCCACTTGTGGATTTATGATCAGGTTTACAGTGCCTCACATGAAATCCCTTCTGTTGAGCTGGCCTCATTTCAATTGTATTTTAATAAATGAAGATTGCCTGAGAAGAGAGTAAAGCAGTCCCACCTTAAAGACCAGGTTATGGTAATATGCACCTTAATCCCAGTAGCCACACTAGTTGCCATAGAAATAGGGTGGTGCATGCCTTTAATCCCAGTGGTGCATGCCTTTAATCTTAGCCCTAGAGAGGAATATAAGAGGGAGAAAGACAACTCTCAGACACAGTCTCATTCTGAGAATCCTGGAGGCAGGATTGTCATTTCAGACTGAGGTCAATGTTAGAGCCAGTGACTGGCTGTTTTGCTTTTCAGATGTTCAGGTTGAACCGTGCTTTCTCTCTCTGACTTTTATTAATCATGCTTCAGATAACTACCATTCTAGCACCAGTGGTTATATTTTGTAGGGCAGGTCAGTATTCTTCAGGTGTATTATTCAGGGATCTATAGATGAACAGACTGATAGAATTATCTATATAAATATATATGTATATACATACACTCACGTATATATACATCTACATACATACAAATATTCTTAACATGTATAAAATATTTATATGTGTGTTAAAAATATATATGCAAATATTCAACACACACATATGCCATGCTGTGTGTTGAATATTTGATATATGTACTCTTAACACACATATAAATATTTTATATATGTTAAGAACATACGTATTCACAGACACTCACACACACACATGCACACGCGCGCGCACACACACACACACACACACACAAAGAGTGATTTACAGGATGTGGTTCAGCTGTTCCAACAATGACTGTCTACCAGTGGAAAGTCTAAGAATCCAGTAGCTGTTCAGCCACTGATGCCGGATGCCTCTGGTGGTCTTCAGTACATGCTGGAATCCCAAAGAAGTAGGTTCTAATGCCAGTGAAGGAATGAACTCGACTGTAAGAGCAAGGGCCCGCAGGTAAGGAGCAAGTGCTACTTCTTTCATGTCCCTTATTTAGGCTGCCACCAAAAGCCCATATGTAAGGTGGATTTTTCCACGTCACACAATTCAATCAAGGAAACAATCCCTCACAGGTGTACCCAGCCACTCGAGTTTGGTTAATTCCAGATGTAGTCAAGTTGACACCCAAGAATAGCCATTACACATGCTGAATTCTGGATACGGCATAGATCCTACACACATCCCATTCACAGCAACTAGTTGTCTACGTAAGACCTGCACAACATGAAGCCACTAACAATTTAAATATGACTAGGGAAGGGTCCACGGAGGTTCTGTCATTGTTGAGAAGTTATTGACAATGTACAGTTGCTAAAGAAGGGAGTCACTGGGGGCATGGCTATTAACATGCTGCTGTGCTTCAGAGGATGGCTCTACATCCATGCACATGGGAGAATTACTAGTTGGACTCATGGTTACCAATAAAAATAAAATTGTAGGACATGAATTTGGGAGGGAGACAAGGTGGGAGACACTATGAAGAGTTGGCAGGAGGCTTTCTCATTTGAACATGTTGTTTTATTATCTCTTTTACTTTTATAGAATACAGTATAATTACATTACTTCCCCATTTCCTTTCCTCCTTCTAGATCCTCCCATATACTCCTCCTTGATCTCTTTCAAATTCATGCTCTCATTTTTATTAATTATTGTTATATAATAGATTTATACACACACACACACATACACACACACACACATATATATATATATATTCCTAAGTGCATAAATAAAAGTTGCCCAGTCTGTCTAATATTATTTGTGTGTATGGTTTCAGGGCTGACTATTTGATATTATATGACCAACTGTTGTATTCTTTCCTTCCTATCTTTCCACTCTCAGCATGCTTTAATTGATTGCATAAATGGTAAAGATTCCCATCCCGTGGGCTTTCTCTTCACCCAAATGATTGTTTTGCAGTTGTAAAGAAGCCTTTTAGTTTTATCAAGTCCCGCTTGTCAGTGTTCTCGCATGTCTGAAGTATGTACGGACGTCAGCAAGAAGGTCTTACTTTCAACTTTTGCAGTCAGGGACAGAATGTATTAATTAGAACATTTCTCTTTCTAAACAGAGGATTCCTAAAGACACACTATTGAGTCTATTCTGACTGGGTAAAAGGGCTCATTCCCCACTGCTGCAAGGGTGCTAGTGCCAACCTGTGTCATTGATTTGATTTTCATCCTCCACGGGCCTTCTTGATATACTTCTGTTTGTTGCTCTTGTGCCTTCCTGGATTGACTTTCAATATACCTAATCCTTCTGAAAGTGTACGATTGTTACCTCAGCCTGAAGTATTTTTACTGGAAGCCCTATGGCAAAATTTTTGGATCTAAAGTTGGGTCCAGGCTTGAATAAAAGCACCCTACAGTCCTGATTGGATCCAGTACTTCAAATCTTCATATATTTTAGAAGGATTGCCATGAATCATTTCTCAGTTTCAAGTTTCTTCATTCATCATTCAGTTTGGTTCCTATTTCTCCATCATTTGGCCATAGCTTCTTCACTTCTTGGCCCAGCATGGTACTGTGTACCAATGATAAAACTGGCATCCTATGTACAAGTAGCAAATTCTAGGATGATGTTAAGCCACCAAATTATAGGCTTGCAGTTTCCAGTACTGTAGCTCACTGGATTTCCCCCACTGTGAGTTTCTGTCACTAATGAATTCAGTATGTGTGTTATTCTGGTTGATCTCCCAATAGCTTTAGTCAGGAACCTGTGGCATTATCTGTACTGTCACAGCCTCCTGCTTCCAAATGCATCTGTCAAGACTGTCTGAACTCTACTCCAATCTTCTCCTCAACATGAACTGATATCAGCTAGATTCAGAGCATGGGTTCTCTGCTACGAGGTCTGCTCATGCCCTCATCTGATCTCATTAACCCACACCCATAAATCTAATCATCTGTGCCAGTGTAGACATACTCTAATAACTAATAAACCATGTCTTCTGCTGTCCTCTAAAACAAACATTGCCAAATCCAGAATGGAGAGTAGATAGAGTAAAAGGAGCACTGGTTTGGGTTTTTGTCGTTGCTATCTTTTTATTTCTACCGTCCCTGATGCAGAGACCCACGAGCAATTAATTTTCAGAGAGAGGGACAAATAAGTCAATTTCAGCAGAGCTAACAGGGATGACAAATAGTTGGTCAAACTTTTCTAAACTTCAATGTGCTCTGATGACATGGCAGACTTGGAAAACTATCTTTGTTGAGAAGCGGACATTTGTCCCAGAAGCTTGCCTCCTGCTTACGTTGGCATGGACTCCGGCCACATATGTCATACATGTGAGTCAATTACCTGTACTCTAATGTTCTGTGTGCTTTCGGATTCAAACAAACTACTTTCTTATTTGCAGGGTCAGTATGATTTATCTTCTATCAAACACAGACAAACCCATGCCATGCGTGGAGATGAGAATTTGAACTGGGTGCCTACTGGAGAGTTGGCTTCATTCCAGTTTTAGCCACAAGCTGAGTCCTTGTGAGAACATTGGTAGCAGGGATTCTCGGGTCATTGGTGTGTATAAACTACAGAGAAGCTGACTAAAACTTTTCTGTGTAAATGTTTTCCTTATAGTGAGCCACAAAAAAAAAAATTAAAGAGCTCTGGTCACCCAGATATACTTCTTATTTATAATCACTGCAACCAGAACTGCAATGTGATTCTGAATTTGAAACAGAACATTTTATCCCAGTTGTCCTCAGGAAAGGTGTGTCTCATTTTGGTAGAATAGAAACGGAACATTGTAAGTTTGGAAAGAAGGCTCATTACAATAATTTGTTAGATCAAAAATCCATCTTTAAAATAATAGTGACCTAGAATATGGTAACATTAGCCTTGTAAAAATTGAACCATAGCTGAGTTAAAATGTTGACTGCCCAAGGCTGTCTTTAAGAGCTTGTCATCTGGATTCACACACAAAAACAGAAAGAACATTCCAGCAGCACCTATAATGAAAGAGCCAAACAATGCACCACTTCTCGTGCCTTTGTATGCATCATCACCAATATGCAGGTAAGATGCCCAACGAAACATTTTACACCTGGAAAGAAAGCCCAGGCTAGGGTGATTGCAGACGAAATTGCCTACTTCATCCAACTTCTGTGGCTTTTCCCACAAATATGCTGTGTTGCTCACATAGAAAAGTCTGCCATGGAAAGAGAATAAAGCATTCCTTTCCAGGGTCATAAGCTGCAGAGTTAGGAAAGGGAGTTTGAAGCACACTGAGATTCTGCCCCTGAGAATGTTCACACATCACATTTCATTATTAGGATCCATACTCAAGAAGCCAACAAAATGTGTCCAACTTTACTGAGTTAGAGGTCTATGTACAGGAAATGTTCTATTTCCATAGTTCTTAATGCAGACCTATACAAAAATCTTACTAAAAACATTTAAGAGGATCAAATGAAAAAATGACACAAAACTGGCCAAGTTATACAATGTATGAATATTTTTTATAAAAATTCCACAGAGAGAAACATGAGTATTTAGAGCGTGGATTGTATATAGATAATGAGGATTTAAGCATATTTTTCATGTTTTTTAGAACTATTTGTAGTTTTTCTTTATGAGCTTGGATTGCTCCTAATGATACAAAGTACAAAGTATGTGTAATATTTTCCAGCACCTAATCCACAAAAGGAAAGTAGATCCATGCCTTTGCAGAGTGGCCTAACAATCAACTAAACTACGGGTTTTCTTGCTTTGTTTTAGAAACTTCCATTTGAGCCCCCAGTGAATGGATGAAAATCCCTCCTGGCTCCCTAAGAGTTCAATGGCCTCCGTTCCTGGCAGATTTTAAACAAGGCTCACAATGTGGCCGTGGACTTCTTTCTCCACCGTGCTGCTCACCTTCACAGCCATTCAGTATTCCTTAGCAGAATACTATAAGGCAGAAGCTAATAAAATTCTATAAAAATTACTTTACCATAAGAGAAAAATCTACTTTGAAAGTAAAGACTTGCTTTCTGGGATGTTTTATTGGAGGTTGACTTGGTAGCATAGAAGGAAACTTAGTGGTGGCTGTATCTAAGTAGTTAATACTTGAAGATACCCTTACCCAGAGGGCAAAGGACAAACGGACATTACCAATCCCAAGAAATCGTGTGTTCCTGGATCATCAGGTGGCGAGGACAGGTGTGTTAGGCATGCTCCCCCAGCATCCCTACAACATTTTACAGAGGAGGGAACTGGAAATCAGTGATCCCACTCCGCAAACTCAGAAAGAGCAGAGTCAAGGTTTCTGACACTCCGATTTCAGGGTTTCACTTCCCAGGCAGCTGTCACCCTGTCAGCATTCTGTTCAGACCTCAGTGGGAGTTTCTCCGCTTTTTGTAGGGCTATTGCGTGCCAGATGCAGTGAGTCCTGTTTGGCTGATGCTTAAAACTCTACCACTGAATGCATTTCCGTGGCCAACAGGGATTTATACAGCATACAAAAACCCAAAAGACATTGCCTTTTGTCACCATAAATACAATTCCTGCCCATTCTTTCCTAAAAGGTGTGAAAATGCAAAGCATTTTTAATTCAATAGGGAAGCCTTCTGCTCAGCTTTGATCCGATTCCAAACCAGGGGGACTCTAGTGCTGGGGTTTGCATCAAAGCACTGAAATGATACGTGTCCCTTGCTAGACGGTAAACCGCAATGCCTCAATTCAGATGACCTCAAGGCCTGACCAGAAAATACTCAGTGGCTTCTTCCGGTTACCTTTTCATGCTGACTTGTCCTTAATATAGCTAATGCTCCCCAGATGTATCAGTGGCTGGCTCTGTTAACCCTTTGTGGTCTCACATGCACATGGGCTGCTTTTCATAGACACACAGGGAGGGAAACTACCTCCCAATGGAGAAAAATAGTAAAGCAAATTACATGTATATGTGCATGAAATTGTATGTATATAATATGTATGTGTATAAGGCATGGTATAATAATTTCTACATGTGCCATTATTTAACCTCAGCAAACCCATTTTAAAATAAACTGGTATCAGGGCTTCTTTCTCAAATAATTTTGCTCCAGGTTCCAGGCATTATTCTAGGCATCATCTCCTTGGATGTCCTTCATGGAGCCCTTGTAGATACCAAAATCTTCAGGTGCTTACATCTTTCCATAACACGGAATAGTATTTGCATATCACACTAGCCTATCTAGATATAATAGACATGGTTATATGTGGATTAGATTTTATTTCTGCTTCATTCCATAAGGTAGGAAGTGTTACTATTAAAATCTCCAGGCATCTTCAAGTGACTTAGATGTTTTCTATGAATGCTAAAAGCAGTTTCTCAGGTCTTTAAGGGACAAGCATTTCTTCAGTCTTTGTTAGGGCTCTTCATCTGCTTCTAGCCATGTACTGTGCCTTGCATGGCATATTATTATTTTTAGGAAAGTCTATTTTATAATAGGATGTCTCTCGTGTACCTACCCAAATGTGTCAGTGTTTCCTTTTGCAGACTCATGTGTGCTATTTCTTCTCCCCTATCTTCTATAAGGAAGAAACAGAATTTTAGAATGCTGGTAGCAGACTCATGCCAATCAACAGGCTAGCTGTGATAAGCAAAAATTTCAGAACTGCGTTCCAGCGATGGAAGTGATTGACAGAGGGGCGAATTGAATGCAGTGCTCCCCCAATAACCCCATGTCTTCTTATTTTCTTAGTGGCCAAATAAAAACATTACTTGGAATTCGCTCCTACCTTCGAGCTGATGCAGATTTTCCAAAGCATAGTTTACTGAAGAGTCCTCAGGTGGTATTTATAATTCATTGCTAAGTCAAGCTTTGTCTTCCCCAGGTTCTACATTTCCTTTTCTCTATGGTGCTAACAGCTAAGCTTGCCATCCCCTTCCTGCATTCTAGGCTACTGATTAGGATCCGGGTCTTGCAATAATAATAAACAGCACTGTACACAGATACTTCACATGTGTGTGTTCTTTAACTTGGTTCAGATTTTTGATTCTATGGTTTTAAATGGTGTCATAGAAAAAATTGTGATGACGTACTCAAAATTCAGTTGATCACATAGCTTTTTTTCTTCTGGGAAAGTTTTTAACATTTTGTGAGAAGCTAGTTCTGAAAGAGGATGTGACTCAAACAGAATCTAAAACCCACTGTCATTGTATTGGCTCACACAGAAAGGGGGATAGAGGGGAAGAGAAAGAAAGAAAGACAAAAAGAAGGAAGAGAAAGGAAGATAGGGAAGGAAGGAAGAAAAGGAAAAGAAGAAGAAGAAGAAGGAAAGATTCACTGCTTGTGGAAATATAAATCAGTAGAGTCATTAAGGCAATCTGCATGGAAGTCCTTCACAAACAAAAACTGGAATGTATCTTATCATCCAACTACACTCTCACCCCTAAAAAATTAAGGTGCAGACTCAGTCAGGGAAAATCACGCTAATTACACACCCAGACAATGTAACACAAGAGACAAAGCTGTGCTCTTTAATCCAGATGTTGCCACGAACCTGATGAAAATGAACCAACTGGAGCCACTCACTTTGGTTAGAAACAGCAGCATCTGGGTCGTCCGTAAAGTGTCCATCTTCAAATAGATGGCAGCAGAACCACGGCCATGAAGTCACTCATCATTTCTACATAAGGTAGTTTTATTTTCTCCTCCACTTCTTCCCTCCTATCAACACACTCTGCTTCCTCGGGCATGGGGAAATGCTTTGATGTCTCTCTCAGTGAACACCCATCAAAATGGTTGTAGGTCATTTCCCTTTGTCAAATGTCTCTGGAAATAAGCTTTATCCACTCAGTCAAGAATTTGAATCAGCAAATGACTCTTTAGCTTGGTGGACATGGAAAAGGATGATGTAAGATTTTTAATAAAAGGGACTTAAACCAAATATGTACCTGTTTCCTATAATAATATTTGAAAACATACCAATTTGTATCCCAAAACCATATTTTAATATGGTTATTTAGAAAATACAATATCCCTAAGATGAAATAAAACACAGTAACTAAATGCTAAGTAGAAATTGTGCTGACAGTGTGCTCTGGAATAATCCTTCTGTACCCTGTGAATATGTACTACTTTCATTAGTTAATAAAGAAACTGATTGGCCTATAGCAAGGCAGGATAAAGTTAGGTGGGACAATTGAACTGAGATGAAGGAGGGTGGAGTGAGAGAGTTGCCAGTAGTCACAGAGAAAGCAAGACACAGAGAGAGCATGCCATACTGGGAAACGATATCAAGCCACCTGGCTAAGCATAGATAAGAAGTATGGGTTACTTTAAGTGTAAGAGTTAGCTAGTAACAAACCAGAGCTATTGTCCAAGCATTTATATTAAGTCCCCAAGTCAATTATTTGGGAACAGGTGGTTGGGACAGGAAACATCTGCCTACAACAGTGGGTCAGTTTTCACGCCACTAAAGAAGACAAAAGTTGGAAACCCGAGACCTTTTTGACCAAACATTGATGTGCCTTGGTGATTTTATTCTATCCCTCCTCTCTTTCTCTCTCCCCACTCTTTCTGTCCTTCTTTCCATTTAAATAAATGAGAGGTGACATACATAATATAAGCAATGTGTATATCATCCTTTATTTATCTATGACTGTATACCAGTATAGTGTAGAGGTGTAACAAGATTATAAAATCAAAACTGACCATGCTTAAGAGGCGATAATTAAGTTTATATCTGGAAATGCAAAAAATTTCAACTGAATATGTATTGGATAGAATCCTCTATCTAGGATGTATTCAGACTGTACTGTTCCAGTGATTTAACTGCTTGCGGTAACCTTATGAATCTTTCATTTTGCATTGAGAGATGATCCAGATATATAAGGTATATAACATGGTGTTTCTAGACAAGTAAATATTGACTAATGATTTTTTTAAAAATCAAGTTAATTAACATATTCATTGCTTAACAGTTGTGTGTGTGTATGTGTGTATGAAGAGGAACAGTACATAGGTGAATAAAGATGGAAAGGAGGAATCATGGGAGTATAAAGATTCAAACAGGATGAGGAATTAGAAAATGAGAGAATGAGCTAAGTGAAGGTAGGATGAATCCAAACAATGTTGGTATATGAAAACCTACTGTCTGATAGTCCAATTTAAAACATGTAAAAGAAAGGAAGATAGTCCAAAAGACTAGACAAAGTCTATCAGAGTAGTGGATCACAAAAAATAAACATCAAGATTCTGTGCAAGAAGTGGTATATTTCTATATGAACTATTGATTATGGAAGCACCAGAGACACACATACCCCATACAAGCTCTTTTTAACTAGTGTGGTGGATAACTAAGATTCTCTTCTTAAAGACACTACAAACCTTGAACTCAAGGTATAGAGAAATCAAGCTATAACTGAGCTCAAAGCTTCCTCCCTACTGGTTAGCTTTCATAGAGTATATGGTGTGATGCAGGTTAGGGGGGTGGAAATAAAAGTAAGATCTTATCAAGATGTGAACTCTATGAAACGTAACACAAATGTGCCAGACAAGATATACCTGTTGGTGCTACAGTGTCACAACTATTACAGAGTAGTCAACTGCTCCCTTATTTGAGCTGAGTCGTTCTGCAAGAGGGAATCATATTGAGCACCATAAATTTAGCCCTAAACTCATCACTGAAGAGGTCTTACACCTTAGAAAGGAAGATAACACTACTGATTAAATGAACTGACATTACATCAGACTACCTTCTTATATCTTTGTTTATATCCACAGACAAGGTCTGCTCTCCTTTAATCAGAGCTTTAACCTCTCTTGCCCTATTCTCTCCATCAAGTGAACAGAAGTGCCTGAAGATATCCATGGCTGCATTAAATGCTGCAAAAACGACAGCTGAGGCTTGGCTCTAAACAAAACATTTACACCATCCCTTTAAGACTAGGAGAACATCATGAAAACGGGAGCAGAAATGACATAAGGCTGAAGATTTTGAAGAGGGTTGCGAAAGTGTCATCTTTTAAGCAGCACCCAGCAATGACAATCATGAACTCAGAGCAGCTGTGCCTACTGGCTGTGGGCCCACAAAGCTTTGATTCTCATAATGTTCAGCGGTGGACGGGGAAGGAACCGACAGGTCATTACCACTTACTGCTAATTTGTTGAGAATTAACAGATTCCAAAAGAGGGGAACACATAGTATCTAGCGGCATACTCACTGGTAAACACATCTGTCTCTGCTGAATAGTCTAAATCCAGAGCCACATGTCTGACCCTGTGGGTTAACTAAAAATAAAGGACCCCTAAGAGCTATGAACTATAAAACAAAATGAAAAGTAGTGAATATGGGAAAGTGATGTGGGAGTCCCCTCTGTGTGTTGCTTTTCTTGGTTAATGAGTAGAGAAACTGCCTTGGCCTGTTAATAGGGCAGAACTTAGGAAGTGGGGAAGCTAGAACTGAATGTTGGGAGAAGGAAAGAGTCAGAGAGATGTCACGGATCCACCGGAGACAGATGCTGGGACTTTTATCTAGTAAGCCACTGCCATGTGGCTATACACGGATTAATATAAATGGGTTAAATTAAGATATAAGAATTAGCCAGTAAGAAAGTAGAACTAATGGGCTAAAATTTATTTAATTAATACAGTCTCTGTGTGATTATTTTGGGTGTAAGCTAGCTGGGTGGCCGGGAAGAACAAGCAGGCTTCCTGCAACAGGAGAGATTCATAAAAAATGGAAGAGGCCTGGAAAGTTTGGGAGGGAAATAAGAGAAGGTGAACTAGCAAGACTAACCAGAATGCATTGTATACACATACTACAATATCACAGAACAAGATTTATTAATTATAAACAAGAACATAAGGATCTACTTGCTCAGAAAATTTCAAATTTGAAATATGTTATTATTAGACAGAGTTAGCATTTTACATGTAAAAAGTGTATCGTTTTGTATTGGTGAGTTTTTGTTGCTATGAGAAATGACACAACCAAATACTACTTATGAAAGGAAAATTTATTTGGGCTTATGGTTTCAGAAGGTTAGCTTCCATAAATGTTTGCAGGGAAGTATGGCAGCAAATGGTGGGTGTGGTGGGAGGAACAGGAAATTAAGAGGTCACATCTGTAACAGTAAACAGAAAGTGGAGAGAGTAAGCTGGAAGGAGGGTGAAGCTATGAATTCTCAAAGCCTCTACAGAGTGATGTATTTCCTCCAGCAAGGCTAAGTCACTTCCCCAAACAGCACCGACAACTGGGCATCAAGTGTTCAATTACCTGAGCCTACTGGAGACATTTCTCATCCAAACCACCACAGCCCCATTCATCTCATAATCAAAGGTATCTTTTACCCAATCTGCCCTCTCACCACTCCAAGCTTCTAGGAACACCCATTCTATTCCAAGTTCAACTATTTTTAACTTCCCAAAAGAGAGATATCATGAAATGTTTGTCTTTCCATGTAGCACAATGCCTGCTCTATGTGCTTTGCACTATGGTACAATTCACAAGTCAAGCAAAGGGCTAGAGATTGAAACACACATACACAGAGACATGGATGCCAAAAGTGACCCAAGAATGCCCTCTTTATTGTGTTCCAAGACAGCTTATATTCCCTGACCAATGGTCACGCCTTATCTCTTGGGATCCTTCAGTTGCAAGTCCACCAGAAACCAATCCTTGGCATCAGAGAGGGTCATGTGCTCAGAGCAGCTGCAAAACAAGTGTAGGAAAACAACTTGTTTACTTTGGCAGGCAGAGGGGTCACAGGAAATTCAGGGTCTGAGGGGCCACAGTCTTCAATATTCCTGTGTCTATACTTTTTTCTTTGGCACCAGGTCATTCATTACAAGTGGCAGGACATCCTGTTTGTAAAGGACAAATAATATTACAATATATATATATATAAAATTGATGGGTTTTCATTCATTTATTCTCTCATGGGCAGAGGCTGTTTCATACGCTGTCTGTTAGCACACAGTAAATTTTTAATTCCATAAAAACAATTTGACCTTCAAATGTTTGTTCACTTGAGAACATAATGTCTTTATATTTCAGCCAATTAGAAATATGACTATAACATATTTTTTGTGATAGCCTGAGAAGTCATCTCTGAATAATTTTCCCTATTTTTGATATTCTTAGTGCAAATAGAGTGGGCTTTTTTTTTTTACTTTAAAGAATTTAGATTTGACTTGACATTTTGAAGAATTTAGAAAGTGTTTAATGATCATGCATTGAGTGGTATGGATAAAATAATTTCCTGGGATGGAAGTGAAAGGCTGGATGAAACTTCCTAAATCATTTGAACTTGAAGCAAATTATTAGGTTTGGGCAGTTGAATTATTTAGTTAGTTAGAATTAGAAGTCAACATGTAATATGAAGGATCTGAGGTGGGAAGAGAAATACTTGAGGTTGGACTTTGTTTATATAAACTTTATTTTGATGAATTGTGAAGTCCACATAAATACCTGAACTGAATTCTAACAATGATATTCTTTTCTTTCTTCTTGTTGATTCTCTTCTCAGAAACATTTCTATGGTCAGAGAAAGTTGCTGGTGTATGCGTGTGAATGCATGCAGATTCTACTGTGTAGGTTTGGAGGTGAAAGAGTGTGTGTCAGCTCTCTCCAGACACCAAACTCAAGTGGTCAGTCTCAGCAACAGCAACCGCCCTATATACTGAGCCTTCCTTTGGATCAGATAGACAATTTTCATTACAGCGAGGTAAATGCACACTTGCACAGGCAGATGCTGGATTGACCTCTAAGTTTGTAGCTATCCCGTTCACATGTGCTTTCCCAGAAGTCAGAACTCAGGGCTCTTCTGTGTAACTGTTTTCATATTGTAACGCTATTCTTCTAGGGGGAAATAAGCTTCAACTGTCACACAGTAAATTCAATAGGCAAATGCAGAAGACACGGAGGGATTAGCTTGCTTTTCAGCCCTCTCATACCCATCCTGCCACTCCCACACCAGAGTCTCACTGGGGCTACATTATGCAGATATTTATCTCTAAATCACACAATCCCATGTCTCTGTAGTTTCATATTTTCCTTCACTGCACTGTAATTCCACAAAAAAAGAGGAAGAAAATCAAAGCCAGAATCATCATCAAATAAAACCCACAAAAGGTTCTGTTTAACTTCCCTCTCCTCCACCTCCCATTAAATGAATTCCTTGGAAGTTAGATCATGATTAATAATGCTACTTTTTGGTAAAATCATTCTTATAATTTCACAAAAACTCAAGTAAAAAAGACAGAAGAATGAGCACCTTCCAAGGCCTTTTGCTCAGTGTTTCCTGATACAATCCTAATAAAGAACAGACCTTCATTGTGTAACCCGTGTATGTGAAGCACAAAGAAAACCCCTAAGTGGCCCACCTCACTCTGCAGTGACCTCAGGTCTACTTCGATTTTCCGGCAACACTTCCTTCCCAGCCTCTATCAACTGCACTTTGCACTTTCCTGCCCACAGAATCCTTGGGATCAGTTTTCACTTCTATTTTTTTTTCTCCAATTTTTAGTAGACTCATTACCCAAGGTAACCACAACAAAACATTTTCTGAGGTCTGCTGAAGCAGATCACCTTCTCGAGCTGAGGAAACAACCATGAAATATACTTTAAGCCACGGACCCCAAACCATGTTCTTAGCTGATGTCCTTGAGCAGGCTGAAAGCAGGACGTCATGGTGATTGCGGGCACCACCTACCGATCAGTTCTGATTTGTTTTGGGAAATCTGAGTAATATAAACTTTCCTACAGCTTCTTCTAGCACTCTATGTATTCAACCTGTATACGTTTACATTCTATAACAAGTACACACTCAGGAGAGAGAGGACAAGTGCTGCACTCTATCACAATGGCTAGTACTGAGATAGAACAATAAAACAAGCAGAACAGTTGCCAGCATAGGACACTTTCTTCCTCATAGAGGATCTGTGATAATGCGGTTCACTGAACAGTGTAAGTGTACTATATGCAAATCATAGATCATTTTTAAAAAGGATAATACCTGGGGTATATGGTAGCAACACTTTTATTCAATGCAAATGACATCCTTGCTTGCATTCCTCCTTTTATGTCAAAATTGGAATTGGATCACAGAAATAGTCATGAACACAATTGTTTGGCACTTTGGAAAATACTTAAAGATTTACAGTAGGGAAATAGTACATTGGAGAGTTTAATAGAGCTCCTAGTGGTTTGAACTAAATTATTTAAGGAAACATAATTCTCAGTCTCCTTTTCCTTCAAGGACAATCAGATTTACAGTGCCAGGCATGCATTTCTTCCTATGGAGCAGGCCTCAAATGCTATCAGAAAGTGGTTGGTTATTGCCATAATTGTTGTACCACTATTTCTCTAGTGGGCACATCCATGCTGGGTCCAGTACTGGGTGAAACACTCTCAGCAGCTTGAGAGCTAGTCAGCAAATATGGTTTCCTTGTCAGCTGGAACTGATTTCTCCCCAGCAATAATGCTTTCTGTAAGTTATGGTGGGCACACAGGGGCAATGTTAATAACCTGTGTTGTTTTGATACCCCAGACCTCATTGACCAATAATTTGTACAGAAGTAATCTGTGCCTGGGACTGAGATCTTCTTTTCAATAACCCATTTTTTTCTGGGAACAGCACTGTTCACCCTTCCTGGGGACTGCTACATAAAAAATTATATTGTGGTTTTGATCCTACTGCATGTACTGGCTTTGTGGGAGCCTAGCCTGTTTGGATGCTCACTTTCCTAGACCTGGATGGAGTGGGGAGGACCTTGGACTTCCCACAGGGTAGGGAACCCTGACTGCTCTTTGGACTGGAGAGGGAGGGGGAGGGGAGTGGGGGAAGGGGGAGGGAAGAGGGAGGCAGGGAGGAGGAGGAAATATTTAAAAAAAATAAAAAAATTATATTGTAATTGGCTGACAAGCTAGTGGATTTTGATGTCTTCTTAATACACCCTTAGCTTTATGTGCAGATATTTATTTTTCTATATGTGTAGATATTTATCTCCTACTATTTACAAAAATTTGATTCAAATCAGATTAAACACTTGCATAGAAGACCTGAAACTCTGGATTAACTAAAGAAAGAATAAAGCAAATACATCATGACATTGAAATAGGCAAAGCTGTTTCTGTATAAGACTTCGAAGACACCAAAACCAAAAAAATAATAATAAAATTTTTTAAAAAGTCATAAGGCACAAAGAGAAAATTTATAAGGCATCCTACTATGAATGATTTACTCACCTCCTAAATAAAAGAAAAACTAGTGTTTGTCTTGAAAAAAAAGACACCAAAACTAAAAGCAAAACAGAATCATACCAACTTTCAAATATCCAAAAATGATATAGCGAACATAGTAAAGAAATAACCTGTAGGATGGGAGACAATATATTTTTAAATCCACATTCTTATTTTTTACTGGTTCAGATTTGATCAATAATAGATGCGTATTTACATGTCTGTAGAGATAAGATTTGCTTCTTTTATCCCAATACAGAATTGTAAAATTATCCATTATTTCATACTTTAGATATTATATTAATTTTTTCACCACTGTAACAAAACATTCAAGTCAGGAAACTTAAAGAGAAAAGAGGCTTATTTAATTCAGTTTAAGAGGTTGTGCCACATTGGGGCAGACGGCCATGACAGGAGTTCTGGCAAGAAACTATGATTCCGCACAGGAGGGCAGAAGGAAAGAGAGCTTGTGGGGGAAGTTATCTTTTTGGTTGCTTTGGCTTTCCTTTAGATAGTGAGACTATCTAGCCCTGACTAGGCTGGGGCTATGTTACCAGGCTGGCTTCAAACTCATAGAGATCTGCTTGCCCATGCTCACCCCTGTTCAGGACAAGAGCCATGTTCCTTGCACAGGGAGCAGGAGAGCTGAGTCCTTGTCAGATGGAACCTTTGGGAACAGGCAGAACATAGACAATAACCCCTTTTAAGTCAGTAGCTAGAGATCTACCTTAGCCTTACGATTTATTCAAGATTACAAATGCACAGATCATTTCATATAATACATATCCCGGGACAGACATTTTAGCGGTGGTCATTCTCAACTCTTGCTTTCTGTTTGCCTCGCCATGCCTTTTGCTCTCATTCCTCTTTCTACTTCCCATGTTGTAAATACAGTGCATTCACACACATCATGTATGCTTTTCCATCACTCATTCCACAGAGAGGGGACTATGAAGTGTTCTCTCTAGGTTATTTCTACCATTCAACACAGTTTGGAGCACTCTCTCCCCATTCATACATTGATGATCTTGAAAAAGAGATATTTCTTCTTGGAAGTTCTGGTAGAATTCTGCACTAAAACCATCAGCCCTGAGTTTGTTTTATTTATTTATTGGCTGGGAGGTTTTTGATGACAGTTTCTACTTCCTCACAACTTATAGGTCTATTTAAATTGCTCACCTGGTCTTGATTTAATTTTGGTATATGATATAAATCTTAAAAAATTGTCCATTTCTTTCACATTTTCCAATTTTGTGGAGTACAGGCTTTTGTAATAAGACCTAATGATTCTATGAATTTCTTTAGTGTCTGCTGTTATGTCCCCCTTTTCATTTTGGTTTTGTTAATTTGGGTGTTCTTTCTCTGCCTTTTGATTAGTTTGGATAAGGGTTTGTCAATCTTGTTGATTTTCTCAAAGAACAAGCTCTTTGTTTTATTGATTCTTTGTATTGTTTTCTGCATTTCTATTTTGTTGCTTTCAGCCCTCATTTTGATTATTTCCAGTCTTCTACTCCTCCTGAGTGAGTCTGCTTCTTTTTTTTTTTCCTAGAGCTTTCAGGTATGCTGTTAAGTCGCTAATGTGAGCTTTCTTCCATTTTCTTTATGTGGGCATTTAGTGCTATGAACTTTCCTCTTAGAACTGCTTTCATAGTGTCCCATTGGTTTGGATATGTTGTGCCTTCAATTTCGTTGAACTCAAGGAAGATTTTAATTTTTTTTCTTTATTTCTTCCTTGACCCAGGAGTGGTTCAGTAGTTGACTGTTCAGTTTTCATGAGTTTGTAGGCTTTCTGAGGGTAGAACTGTTGCTTAATATTAATGACAAGTGGTTGTTAACTCCAGTTATTTTTTGGTGGTAGTGTTTGTATGTTTTCTTCTTTGTGTTGTGTTGGTGGAGGGTTATCAGATGTTTGTGTTATTGTGGGTGGTGTTAGCTTTTTTGGGTTGAGGTTTTCCTTCTAGTACTTTCTGTAAGGCTGGGTTTGTGGATGTGTATTGTTTAAATCTGTTTTTGTCATGGAATTTTTGTTTTCTCCATTGATAGTGAAAGAAAGCTTTGCTGGGTGTATTAGTCTAAGCTTGCACCCATGATCTATGCAAGACCTTCTGGCTTTTATGGTTTCCATTGAGAAGTCAGTCAGGTATAATTCTTTCAGGTTTACCTTTATATGTTACTTGACCTTTTTCCTTTGCAGCTCTTAATATTCTTTCTTTATTCTGTATGTTTTGTGTTTTGATTATTAGATGGTGAGGGAATTTTTTTTTGATCCAGTCTATTTGGTGTTCTGTAAGCTTCTTGTACCTCATAGGGAGATCCTTCTTTAGGTTGGGAAAGTTTTCTTCTGTAATTTTGTTGGATATAATGTCTGTGCCTTTGAGCTGGAGTTCTTCTCCTTCTTTTACCCCTATTATTCTTAGGTTTGGTCTTTTCATGGATTCCAACAGTTATACCCAATCTTCCAAGGCAAAACTAGAGGTTGGCAATAAATGCCTGTTAAGGGAACATTCAAAAATGAGTATGGCTCTTGATCTGCAACATCCAAATTTTCCACAGCTGCAAAGTTCTAATCAGCCAAGAAGCCTGCAAAATCTTAATTTTATTTTCAGGAAATGTAAGTTCACAATATGTACTCAGGATTGTAGATAGAAGGTAATTTACACACACAACATATTGCCTCCAGTGAATTATTTTAAATTGAATACAGTAATATTGGTATAAGCCCATAGCTTGTTTCTCCTAAATTTACCAAAAGCAAATGATCACAAAAGTGAAAGCACATTTCTCTATTTTACCAAATTATTTAAAGCCATCATAGTGCCACCAATGATAATCAAAGCTATAGGATGAGGAGAAAAATAATAGAGAACAAGCAGAATCTGAGCTGGTATATCTATGAGCTCATGATTGCCAGCTGAAACACATGAGAAAAGAGCCTTATAGACACTATGTTTGTTACTGTGAGCAAATACAGATGGTGTCTTTTTTTGTAGTGTATGATGTACTTTTCTTCCCATGTTTGACAATACCCAAAGACATTCACTTAGGATTTAAAATACTCAGGGCTGTACTTTCAGTGACAATAAATGTGTGTGGAAGCCAATTATATTTTCACAGCTCATGCTCATAGTTCAAATAATATTCTGAAGCAGAGCTAGAATTTGGAAATAGTTCAAGGGATACATTTAAATATTGGATTTAAATTGTAAGTATTTGTAGGAATGCATGAATAAAATTACTTCCCAGAGATGGGGAATTGTTTTGAGACCAGCCATTCAGTTGTTTTGGTTTCAGACAGTAATCAGAGCTGGTTATGGTCACTGCTAGTTTGATAAATGACTTTCCCATCATATTCTCATTTTGTGGGTTTGGGTCAGACACCATATTGTGACTTGGCTGGCATGGAGTCTGGTGCTTTACTGTATTTTTAGAATATTTAACTTATTTAGAAAGTTTACATAATTCTGGTCACAGTGACTAAGGTGACTATGGTTAAAATAAGACTGAATTTGACAAAACAAACTCTTCCAGCATTAGGGCAGGATGACACTCCCTTGTGTGCCAAAGTTGTACACATGGATGCTTAAGGTTGTAAACAAATGTGCCCATGAAGAGGAAAAAACACTCTCTGCTATTTGTAGGAATGTTGTATTTCTAAAAGACAAGTGAAAAAGACATCTAGTTGATGTCGTGAAGAATTTCATGTATTTTCCTATGTCTGAGGAATTAATAGCAGCTACCTGCAGCTCGCAGTGGAGGACGCTGGTGTAGTGGTGTAGCACCTTGCTAGAAACATTGAATATGGGAGTAGAGGAAGGGATTATAGTGCAGGTCTGAACTGGTGGTAAGTGAAAGGGGTAATAGATGCTCTTTCTGTAGTTCACATCAGCTCTGTAGTCATATCCTACATCAAATGTGCTGACACAGAAGTGTCTTGTGGCCATTAAAATAATCCTCATAAGTATAAAAGTAAAAAGTGCACAGCTGTTGCCGAAAACACACATGTATGTACATTACGTGGGTATATTTCTTTCCCTTTAAGTACAGGAAAAGTATTTTGGAATTTAAAGAAGCTAAAAAAATGGCTCAGCAGATGAAAGTGCATACTGCTCTTATAGAAGCCCCAACTTTGATCCTCAGTGTCTACATTAGGAAGCTCACAACCCATGTAATTCCAGATCTGGGGAATCCAATTCTTCTTGCTGCCTGAACTTATGTTCACATATAACACAATAAACATAATTAAAAATAAAATAAGCTTTTCCAAAAATAATTATGCTTGAAAACCTAGAGGAGATGGAACCAACCCTTCTAAACCTGGCTTTAATGTTCAATTCAGTGTTCTCCATAGCAAAATTACACCATCTTGTTCTCTGCAGCTTTATAATAAATCTGGATACTCACAGTATGAGGCACCTCAATATCACTATCCATTTCTCCACTTTTAATTTTTAGAAGTATATTAATTATTATTTTGTACTTGCATTTATGTTCTCGAATCATCTTAAAAGTATCCACAATAAGCGCTTGTTTCGACTCAGGTCCCCTGGGCAAAGGACTCTGAATTGCAAGGCCATGTACATTTCCTCACTGACAACAGGTGAGACAAGTGTCAGAAGAACAAAGAGCAGAATTGTCATGGGGCACAATCTCTAACTGGTCTTAATAATAAAAACCTAGAGTCAGGTATAGGGGTAAATGCTGAAGATCAGAGAGGCAGAGCATCTAGACACTAGTTCTTACCTTTACCAAATCCTAAGACCAAATGGGCGATCCAGAATCTAGGAGTCCTCAGACTGAATGCCTTGAGCGTCTGTCTTCTCCTGCCTTATATTCCTCTCTCTGCCTAGCCATATCCCTTCCTGTCTCCACTTCACTGGTGCTAGAATTAAAGGTGTCTGGCTCCCAAATCCTGGGATTAAAGGTGTGAGCCACCACTGCCTGGTTCTGATTCTCTTTTAGACTGGATGGATCTCACGTAGCCCAGGGTGGCCTTGAACTCACAGAGATCCATCTGCCTCTGCCTCTGCCTCCCGAGTGCTGGAATGAGCACTTCTGGAGATTTGGAATCTTAATACCAATATATTGGCATACGGTATCTGATGATGACTTTCTTCCTGAATTGTCAGTGACTGTCTTTATTAGTTTTTGAAGTGACAGACTAGAAAGGCAAAGCAAGTCTTTCTCTATCTTTTTATATAGGTGTGTTAGTCCCATTCATAAAATGTCCCCATTCATGACCTGATTACTGATCCAGGAACACACTGCCTCATCCTAATACAGTGCATGTAAAGGTTCCATTGTGTGGATTTGGGGAGGACATAGCATTCAGTTCCTTGCACTAGTTCTGAGTTGTTGTTACTTTAGAACATCCCTCAAAACTTAAGCTCCATCAGGATTTGGTTCATTCTCTTCTGTGGATAAACTTGCAATAAAAAAAATAGAACTAAATATAATTAACTAAAGATCCACCTAATAATTTAAGTAATGAACTGCCTGGATTACTCAAGAATGTAACTCATAATGTTTCCTTTCCAATACAGCATCTAGACTCTAGAGCCTTGTGGTATAACGAGGGTCTAAGATTCTGATTACCATGGCATCCAGAACATGGTTTACAAAGTTGTTTTTTTTTTCCTGTGTGTAAATTAGCTAAGAGCATGTGAAGAGATGTCCCAGTCGGTCATCTATAGGCTAACCTTTTTTCTTTGCCCATAGAGTAAAACAGCATTCTTTGCTCATCCTGATGATGAGGCTTGGGCTACATTATCCCTTTGCCTCACCAGCAGCTTTTCTCTGTCACAAGGGTTCTTCTGGACAGTAGTCATAGCTTCAGTTCTCGCAAGCTATTTTCCCAGTGGAAGGAGGCATTCCCTCTCTTTCACTTCCACCATTCAACCTGCTTGGGTTCCATAAAGTCCCTTCTCCACTAAGTTGCTTACTGTTCTCTACATATATGCAAACTGCAGGCTCAGGAAAGGTTTCTGTTGCTGGGAGGTTGGCCATCTTGTAACAGCAGGAACTAGATCAGTGCTGCTGGCTCATAGCCACTAACGCTGCTTTCATGATGAATTCATTCTTGAGGTCATTATACTAGCTCTTAGTGAGCCAGTAGAGAGGATGGTTGAGGTCAACTGGTTATGCAATTCAGTTTATCTTGTACTTAGCATTTTTTGTACCCTTCCCTGCTGGTATCAGTGTTACTCTTCAGATTAAATGACCAAGTGAAGGTTATATGAGCTATACATAATTTTAAACCCAAGTTTGAGAGGAACAGCCTCTGCTTTGATTCAGTGAACCTTGTATTTATTCTGGGCAGGCTTTTTTTTTTTTTTTTTTTGGTTTTTCGAGACAGGGTTTCTCTGTGGCTTTGGAGCCTGTCCTGGAACTAGCTCTTGTAGACTAGGCTGGTCTCAAACTCACAGAGATCCACCTGCCTCTGCCTCCCGAGTGCTGGGATTAAAGGCGTGCGCCACTTTTATTACCCGACTCCAGTGTGCTCCAACTCTATCCATTTGCCACTCTGACTCTGTATGTCGATGCCAATTCAGTCACTTTGCCTGACAGTCCTAACTGTGTTTGGGTTTTCCACTTTCCCATTCACAAAAGGCTTAAAATTCTTTGCAGCAAATTATGAAAATGACTACTGTGTGCTGTGATATTGTAGAATCTTTAATCTTATCTCTGTTTACATCCGATAGGTTTGGGTGAGAAAAGTGTCCATTTCTTGGACCATTATAGATATTATCACATTCTAGTAGACATTTTCTTTGCTCCATGTGGCCACCACTCTAGATCACTACTTATTGTGATACATATACCCACCTAGATTTGTATAGCTAATGTAAGCTGGACCCTGGTCTCTACTGTCTGGGCTCATTCCCATTGATATTTAGTGGGCCTTGTTCTGTAATGATAACTCCAAGCTTAACGAGGAGAGATTGTCAGTGTTGCTGGTGCATATTTTATGAGAATCCATTATTCTGATAAAGTGGGTGGCCATGTAGCTCTTCTTCAGAGCATAGGCTGCAATTGTTAAGCTTTTACCCAGACTTCCACAATGTATCCACTCTAGAATGCCCAATTCTCTAGACTTTTTGTCCCTTTCCCTTTGGCAGTCATGGAATTCTGATATTTTTCTTTCTCATCATGGTGCTATTGATTGTTCCAGGCACCCAAGAGCAGTTCTAGGAACATGTTGATTGCTTCTTGGAGATTCCAAGATTAAATAGTAAGATGTCTTTTCAAATGAAAACAAACAAACTTTCCCTTATCCAAATTATGTGCTGAACCACTTGAACCAGGACCTTCAGAACAAGTTCCAAGAACATTTATGCACATTCTGCCTATGTACATTTCGACATTTTAGTGGAAATTAATTAACTCTGTTGACTAATGTAAGAAAAATTAAATCCTTTTAATAACAACTTGTTTTTCCTTATTTGTTTAGATTACTTGAATAATTCTATCAAAACTATACATAACCTTGATGGAACAGATTATAAAACCTAGAACTTTGAGGGTGAGAATGAGGGAGAATATATTCAGCATAAACTACACATGTATAAAATTATACATTTATTAAAATAAACTATACATATGTAAAAATATGCATGCATAAAAATACATATATTTAAAAATAATCACTGACAAGATCTCTTAATTATTTCTGGACATTGTCAGATTTTAGCCACCAAAATCATTTGCTTTTAAACTGTCAAAGAGATTTGCTGACTTTTGTATTATTAATCCATCATCATAATCTTAGAAAGACTTATCTGATTCATTATGTATTACTATTTTGTGTTATTAAGTATATATTCCCAATATTTGCTTCAATTACTAATAGTTTGCCTTTTGCAAGATCATAGTTGTTTCTTATTTTTTCTTGAAATTGATAACACAATTGAATAAAGTTGTGTGGGCTTGATGTTTTCTTTGTGGGGATTCTTCTGTTGACCTTGAATCATCTTTACCAAGGAAAAATATGCATTCTACGGAATATTTTCAGACAGTGAATAACTAGTAGGTGAATCAGCACAGCTACCAAATCATACCATCATTGCTCTCTTTGAGAAAGAAAACGCTCCCTGAATGTCTGCAAACAGAGGCTGGAGAACAGAATGGTTGCGTCCATGGCAGAATTCCTGGCATCTCATTGGAAACCATATTATAACCTATGAGCAAGTAACACAAATACTTTGTTTATACTTAAATCCGGAGCAAGGGCATTAAGAAGGAAACTTTCCTTAGTGGCTAAGTGTGTGATGTAAATCCCCTCTCAGCTCAGTCTCCAGTGATTTTGGACATGTACATATATGCCTTTGTTTGCCTGTACTGTTCTCTGACGGTATCCTTCCAGATGATGTAATTCAAAGCCAACCCATGCTCTTCAAGCTGTAGCTCTATTATTTCTCCTGCCACTGTTCTAGGTTCAGTTCTGCTATTCCACTTCAGTTTCCAACCTGGATGCAAACAATATGAAAGCTGTCACTCTTGTATAAGATAAAAAACAGAACCCACTAAAACTCAACATTCTTATTAGATCTGTCACAGAGCAAAATTGCCGTTCCAAACTCTAGTTCAAAAAGTGCAAAGGCTTGTCAGTCAGTCAAAGGCCAGGAACAGAAGTGGATGTTTGGTAAGAACACGTAAAATTATAATTGTTGATTGCCAGAGGCTCTGTGTAGATAAACCTGGAAGCTAAAACTCCAGGTTCCTGGCTGAGCACAGTGGTGAAAAGCTTTAATCTCACCTCTCAGAACTGAGGCTAGTCTAATCTAGAGAAAAAGTAAAGACCAAATTAAAAAGCAAGCAAACAACAGTTTCAAGATAACTTGTGATAGGCTGTGCCGTACTGGTTTTAAGAATATTGGGCTAGTGAAATAGAAAAAGCAATTAGCAATCACAATGGAGTAAATAGCATGTGTTTAACATGACAAAAACATACTGATTTTTAAATTTAGTAACTTCATTGTCTCTGGTCAGATTATATTTTTTCTTTTTAATGAGTAGGGATGTAGTTACCCTGCCCTGTGTCTTTGTGTTAGAGAAGGAATCACAAAGAAGAATTTTATTTTCTTGAAAGGTTCATCTTTATTTTAAGTGTAAGGTTGTTTTATCCGCATTTATGTATGTGAACCATATGCATGCCTGGTGCCCAAGAAGACCAGAAGAGGTCATTAGACTCACTGGAACTGGAATTATAGATGGTTATGAGCCACCATGATGGTTCTGGGTATTGAACTTGGGTCCTCTGCAAGAGCAGCCAGTGCTCCTAACTGGTGAGCCATCTCTTCATTTCCATCACAAAGAATTTTTTAAAACAAGATTCTAGTAACAAAGTTATAAATTAACAAATATAAGCTTCTGAAGAGATACATCTATTTTTTATCAAAAGACAATAAAGATATGCATAGGATATAGATGTATTGGAGTGTGAATAGTGGAAAGGGGTTGTCATTGTTAGCCCTACTGCTCACAGCCATTATTTCTTAGAAACTCACTTGATCCTTTTTAGTTTACACACCATGAGACAGTGAGATGTGGATAGTAACAGTTTCTACTGTATACATTTCTGGGTTATTGACAGTTCCTCATGCAAGCATGAACTTTCTCTCTGTGTGTCCCTCCCTCTCTTCCTTTCTCCCTTCCTTCCAATCCTCCCTCCCTTCTCCATCTCTCTGTCTGTCTGTCTGTCTCTGCCTCTATCTATCTATCTATCTATCTATCTATCTATCTATCTATCTATCTATCTATCTATCTATCTACAATTATATGAAAATATCATAGCATGTACAAAAAAGTCAAGAATAAATTAGAAAGAAATTTAAAGGATAGTTAAGGAGGACTCTCCAGGTTCTAGTTACAGCTGAACAATAACTTTAATGACTTGATCTAAATGGCCTTGGGAGGGAAGTTTCCCAGGAGCACACAGCTGGATGGAACTGAAAGTTCGAATAGCAGGTGGGTGATGTGGGTTGTCCTTCTGTGTATACGCTGCTTTATTGGTTGATGAATAAAGCTTCTTTGGCCTATGGCAGGACAGAATAAATCCAGGTTGGAAATCCAAACAGAGATACAGGGAGAGAGTAGACAGAGTCAAAGAAAGACACCATGTAGCTGTTGAAGGAGAAAGATGCCAGAAAGCCTTACTGGTAGGCCACAACCTCATGGCAATACATAGATTAATAGAAATGGATTAATTTACAATATAAGAGTTAGTCATAAATATGCCTAAGCTATTGGCCAATCAGTATTGTAATTAATATAGTTTCTGTGTGATTATTCGCATCTGAGCAGTTCGGAAACCAACGAACAGCCTCTGTTCATGGGTGGGCAGGGGTAAGGGTCTATAGTAGGAAACTCCAGGAGGAAAAAAAGGAAAACTAAGCCATTAATATGACAGTATGTGAAGGTGTGTGCCACCAAGCCTGGAAACCTGAGTTTGATCCCTGGAATCCACCTAGTGGAAGGAGAGAATCAATTATTAAAGATTATCCTCTGGACTCTGAAAATCTCCCCAGGCAAACACACACACACACACAATTTACTAATTAATTAATTGTAATGTAATAAATACTTTTGAGGGACTGAAAAGATTGCTCGTTTTCTCAGAGCACTGGTTTCTCTTTCAAAAGAACCAAGTTTGAGTCTCACAGCCCATTTCACAGTTCACAATCATTTGTAGTTCCAGATCCAGGGGACCCAATGCCACCTTCTGGCTTCCTTAGGTCCTTTATACATGTGGTAAACAGAAGACATGCAGGCAAAAACACCTATACACATAAAATATAATTAAAATTCCAAAAACTTAAAAATAAAAGCCATTTAATTCTTTCATTTTTGTTACTCAATGTCACCTTTCAGAAGACCAAATTCTTATGTGAAAAGAAAGGCAGCACTGCAGATGATGCAGTAGACTGTGCCATAGAATGGCAACCAGGGGAAGGGAAAAGTTAACTTTAAACACCGGATAAGGGAACTTATCAAGTCAGTGGCTTGAGCTTCTCAGTGCTCTTAAGTCCATCGAAAGATGCCTAGCTTAAGTGTTTTAAGGTCAATGATTCTACAGTGCTTCCATTTCCTATTAAACTGCCTTCATTATTTTGAATAACCTATACGATGCTACACATTAGTGAAAGTAATTACTATAGATATATGTTGACACAAAAGTTAGGAGTATATGGGATGGATTTATTTTTTAATACATGATAATAATATGGAATGCCTCAATCTGTATATTTTTCATTTCATTGACCAAACACCTCATGCAGAAACATAAATGAGGAAGATGACTCATGGTCTCGGAGTTTTAGTCTGTCCTACCTGGCCCCATTGTTTAGGGGGTTATAATGAAGCAAAGCTGCTCATTCTCTGACAGTCAGGAAACAGATTGGGAAGAGGACAGAGACAAGAGGAAGATCATCGTTCAAAGACATGACTTCAGTGTCTTCCTCTAATAAGACTCTATCTCCTGATGGCTTTGTCAGTGACAAGCTCACTAACATAGTAATCCATTAATATGATCTAATGCGGCTTTAATTTTTACCTATTTTTTTTTTAGCATTCATTGATTTCTCCAAATCTGTTCATTATTCTGAAAATAATATGATGGTTCTGATTAAACATTTTAAATGTAAACTTCCCAAATTTGGCGTACAAAAAAAGAACTACTGACAGTTGCTTAAAAATAAGTGATGTTTAAATACAAAGTGACAGGTAGAATATCTTGGTTGCAAGTAAAAGACCAACCTTATTAGGACATCTGTGAGAAATCTCCTGCACTTGGAATCAGCATCCAGGGTTGCTCCACCTTTGCTCAGTCATCTTGATTATTGCTGCAGAGCCTTTTATAATATAGCTTGGTGGTGCCCACTTTCAGCCCTTGCCATGCTCACAGGGTTCCACAGCAGAAGTCTGTGCTTTCCAATGATTGTCATTAGGAAATTGCCCCACTATATGACAGATTTGTCTGAATTACCCTTTGCGGGCACTTGACCCCTGGGTCATGTTTCCCTTAAGCTCCCAGAACAGTGGATAGTTCCTATGATACCCAAGGAAGTAAAACATATGGAAAGTTATGCGTGATTTGTTCAGCTCTATCTCAAAGAACTGCATAATCCCTTCAGCTTCCCACTTGTAAACCCCAGAGGAGACAGTGGTGAAGCCAGTGGCTATGACAAAGGAATCATAGCACCACCATGGAAGACCACAGACTTATCTCCCTGGTGTCTGTTTTCCCACCATTTTTCTGAGAATCACTTTCAAAAGAGGCCTAATGAAATTAAAGTGGAAACAAGTGATCTAATATCTAATCCTAGAAGCAAAATATAACTTGGCAGAAGCAGTACTATTTAAGATTTAAGGGTGCACATTAAGACGCCAAGATCAACAGCTTCTTCACTTGTGGAACAGAGATAATGCTGTCTTCCACCATTATAAGACCTAAGTGGAATAATGTGTAGATTACACATACATATTACATATATATATATATATATATACATATATATATGCATATACTCATGATGTCTAGCCACATTGTTATGTTCACTCCCCATCTCTTTAATATATTAAGCTCATATTACTTCTGGCTACTGTAAACTGTATCTGATGAAGACAAAGTTCAGAGACCAATAATCAGAGGTATATTATTGTGCCTGGGTTTCCAATATTCATACACTGGGGGTCTACTTTCCCTCAGAAGAGGAGAGCACGAGGAGGTACTTACCTCTGATCCAGAAGATGGCTATATAAGGATATCCATATAGTTCCTTAGTCTCAGAGTATCTGCTTGGCACCTCCATCAATAACTGTTGCCATGTTGGTCTCAGTAGTGAGTCAAAAACTAAGAGACTTTGTACAAAGTATTTGATTGCCTCTTATTTTTGTAATTACATGCTAAAGGTGGTTTAATTGGAATATGTTAGCCAGTGTGCTTGGGGCGAGCTGGATATTACATGGCAGGAATTTCAAACTCCCCTTCCTCTTCAGCAATCTTACGACATGGTGGCAAAGTTTCTACAGTATTTCCAGGAAATGCAAACCAACTACACAAACACACTCAAGGAGAGCAGGTCTGTCTGATGGCCCTCAGCTGCCCAATTTCCTTGCCATACCTTTTAAATACGCATTGCTGTTTTCAAAAAGGTTTATATTACAGATGATTTTTCTGAAGAATATTTTTAGTATAGTTGTAATGAAAACAAGAAAAAAAAAGCAGAGAGAGTTAGCATGGTGGAGGAGGCAGCCCAGGCTGGCACCCCCAGCATATTCACCACATGGTTGGCCAAAACCGCAGTGTTGAGGTCACGGCAAAGCAGATGGAAGCTCTGTATTTATCAGCACTAAAATGCAAGTATCTCCTTCTGAGGAAAAGAGAGACAGGGGGAAGGAAGGAAAGAGAAGTGGGAAGGGTGGCATTATTACACTGGCTATTTTGTCATTGGAATTAAAGTTAGGTCACACTTCCCTTTGCACCAAGAGAAGACCCAAAGTGGCATGACCAAGAAAGCTTTGTTTGTAAAGAACTTTTCCAAGATACTGTTTTTCTCCTGGAAAATGTGGTTTATCTAATTGATGACTGAGGAAAACCATCTTTTTAAACTTCCCACTCAGTGAGTCACCCTGGGGTGTGTCTGCCTTGCAGTATCCTGTGAGATCCAGTAATCTCAAGTGGCATGACCAATGCAGCCCCAAACTCCTGCGTCAAGCGGAGCTACGGGTGCTGGGAAACCAGAAGGAGCCGGTTTTCTAAACAGAGTGGTTAGCAAAATTACATGTTGTGAAACAGGGCTCCATCCTTTAAAGAATCATTACCTATTTTTAAAAGAACCTGTCCAATGATTCCTTCCGGTGCCGAGATGCGGACAGTTGGTAAAGGCCAGGTGATTGCTTCCTCTGAAGAGTAAGTGCAGCGAGTATCTTATGATTTCCCCCTGTTCACCGTGAGACTATTCCCATGCCATTGCCACTTTGAATAAATGGAAATGAAATGGTAAACTTGGGTTCTTTTTTTAATGTAATTTGAGATGCTAACATAACATCCTAAGAACTGAGCCAGCCAGACTAGGGAACATCAAACACAGGAAAGAAATGCACATCAGACCGAAGCCTTTCTATCAAACCAGAACACACAGCATATCAAACCACACAGGCTAACGATGCATTCCTGACTACTAAGAAATTGAAGTCAATAGAAAGTGAGAGTTTAAGTGTATAAAAGCATGATAGGTCATGGAAAATAGAAGGAGGACCCTAGGTTTTCCAAAGGATCAGGATGTGTAACTAGGCAACTTAAGGGTTTTAACGAAAAGAAAAAAAGACAGCAAAAGGTTTGGAAACAATGTCAAGACAGTCTATCCTCTTTGTTGCAGATAGGGTAGGATAGATGCACATCTAGATAGAAGATACAAAGTGACTTGAGTCTTTAAAGTTTGTCTCATCAAATGTTCAGTTTGTTTCTTGGAATGAACCATAAAGACTACAAAGTGACCCAACAAAATGAAAATTTCACCCTAGACTAAAAAGCTCTTACTCAAGACTTTAAGAATGAAGAGGTAACATAAATTTGTGTATTAAGAATGAACAAACACTAGTAGGTTATCAAATATGTGTGTATGGGTAGGGGTGCTTATGTCTGTGTAGGAATTTTATTTTGGGAAGTAAAGGGAAAACTTGAAATTTATTTTTCCTTACCTCATACAAACATCACAATACCAAGAATGAAAACTGTAGTAACCGCTAGGCTACATAAAGCTAGATAAATGGATAGTTTTATTCAGACAAAGGAGACAAGAAGGGGACCAGTCTCACTGATTGAGTGAGTTAAATAAGAGTAGTAAGTACAATGTGAAGTTCCTGGGAAGTACATTCAGGTAAATAAAGAAGATGCAAAAATCTCACACCAGTGAGTTATCAGAACATCTGAAAACTCTAGAACAAAAAGAAGCAAACTCACCCAGGAGAACTAGGTAGCAGGAAATAATCAAATTGAGAGCTGAAAATCATCAAAATAGAAACAAAGAAAACAATACCAGAAAAAAAAATCAATGAGACAAAGAGGTGGTTCTTTGAGAAAATCAACAAAAATAGACAAACCTTTATCCAAACTAACCAAAAGGCAGAGAGAGAATATTCAAATTAACAAAATCAGAAATGAAAAGGGGGACATAACAGCAGACACGGCGGAAATGCAGAGGACCATCAAGCATACTTCAAAAACCTGTGCTCCACAAAATTGGAAAATTGAAATGAAACAGATAATTTTTTAGTTAAATATCACTTACTAAAATAATTAAGACTAAATGAGCAAATTAAATAGACCTATAACCGCTAAAGAAATAGAAATAGTCATCAAAAGTCTTCCAACCAATAAAAAACCCAGGACAAGACAGTTTCAGCACATAATTCTACAGGATTTTCAAAGAAGAATTGATACTAATACTCCTCAAATTGTTCCACACAATAGAAACAGATGGAACATAGACAAATTCTTTCTATGAGGCTACAATTACCCTGATATCCAAACCATACAATGACATTAATAAGAAAGAGAATTACAGACCAATCTCACTCATGAACACTAGCGTAAAAATACTCAATAAAATACTGGCAAACCAAATCCAAGAACACATCAGAAAAATCATCTACCATGACCAAGTAGGCTTCATCCCAGAGATGCAGGGATGGTTCAACATATGAAAATCTGTCAATGTAATCCACCATATAAACAAACTGAGAAAAAAAACCCACATGATCATCTCATTAGATACTGAAAAGCCTTCAACAAAATACAGATCACTTCATGATAAAGGTCTTGGAGAGACCAGGGATACAAGGAACATAATGCCTAAACATAATAAAGGCAATATACAGTAAGCCATCAGTCAACATCAAACTAATTGGAGAGAAATTCAAAGCAATCCCACTGAAAAAAGGAACAAGACAAGGTTGCCCACTGTTCCCATATCAATTCAATATAATACTTTATTCTGTCCTGCCAGATCCTACAGCCATCAGTCAGTAAGTCCCAACGAATCACAAAGAGGTCTACATTAGTTATAAACTAATTGGCCTAGTATCTCTGGCTTCTCATGAACTCTTCTAACTTATATTAGCCCATTATTCTTGTCTATGTTAGCCATATGGCTTGGTACCTTATTTGGCAAGGCAGTCATATCTTGCTTCCTCTGTGTCTGGGTCATGACAGCAGAAAGAAGTTTCCTCTTCCTAGAATTCTCATTGCCCTGCCTCTACCTCCTGCCTGGTCACCCCACCTATACTTCCTGCCTAGCTACTGGCCTATCAGCATTTATGTAAAATATAAGTGACAGCATACAGACCATTGTCCCATAGTAGTACTTGAGGTTCTAGCTAGTGCAATAGGACAACAAAAAGAGCTCAAGGGGATACAAAATGGAAAAAGAAGTCAAATTCTCACTGTTTGCTGATGATACAATAGTTTGCATAAATGACCCCAAAGATTCTACCAAGGAACTACTAAAACTCATAAACACCTTCAGTAATGTAGCAGGATACACAATTAGAAAAAAAAAACCCAATATCCCTCCTTTATACATATGGCAAATGGGCTGAAAAAAAATCAGAAAAAACATTACCCTTCATAATAGCTACAAATAGCATAAAATATCTTGGAAAAACTCTCACCAAACAAGTGAAAGACCTGTATGACAAGAATATTAAATCTTTGAAGAAAGAAACGTAGAAGACATGAGAAAATGAAAAGATCTTCCAAGCTCTCGGGTTGGTAGAATTAACATAGTAAAAATGGCAATCACACCAAAAGCAATGTAATACCCAGCAAAATTTTTCAGACTTTAAAAAAAATACTCAACTTCATATGGAAAAGAAAAAAAAACACAGGATAGATAAAACAATCCTGTACAATAAAGAAATTTCTGAAGATATCATAACCCCTGACTTTAAACTTACTACAGAGCTACAGTATGAAAACAGCCTGGTACTGGCATCAAAACAGACAGGAGGACCAATGGAATTGAATTGAAGACCTGGATATTAATCCACACACCTCCAAACACATAATTTTTGACAAAGAAGCAAAAAATATCAAATGGAAAAAAGAAAGCATATTTAACAAATGGTGCTGTCATAACTGGATATCAATATATAGAAGAATGAAAATAGATCCATCCATATCTATTGTCATGCACAAAACTCAAGTCTAAATGAACCAAGGACCTCAACATAAAACCAACCACACTAAACTTCATAGAAGAGAAAGTAGGAAGTACTCTTGAATGCATTGGCACAGGAGACCACTTCCTAAATATACCCCAGAAGTATAGACACTGAGAGCAACAATTAACAAATGGAACCTCCTGAAACTGAGAAGCTTCTGTAAAGCAAAGGACATGGTCAGCAGGACAAAATGGCAACTTACAGAATGGGAAAAGATGTTCACCAACCCCCACATCAGGCAGAGATCGGATCTCCCAAATATACAAAGAACTCACGAATGTTAAGACAACATATCACTAAAACAGATAAAGGCCTTTACAGCCTGTATCCCAGTTGCTAAAAAGGTTTCCATCCATTTCAAGCCTAATAGAATGAGATTGGATGGGAAGAAAAGGAGGCAGACAGAAATGTTTACTCCATTAATAGGGTCTCTAGCAAACAGTGAGTCACAAAGTCATTTCCTGAGCTGGATCCAGTCCTGGCCTCAAGAGAATTGCTTTCTTTTACTCTCCCACTCCATGCCAGGTAGGGTTTAGAGTGTCATTCCGAAAGCATCAAGTAGATGGTGGTGCTAAAAAAAGGGTGGCTGATGGCAGCTTGTTGATCTGAGACAGTCCCTTGGAAGTCTCTGGTTAGTGTCAACAAGGCACGCTGGAAGAGCCTGAGTACATGCAAGTCTTGGACAATAGAACAGTGTTTCCACCTCAGTCATTGGAGCTGATCATCGTGATCTGTGACTGTTATCATGATGTCTCTTAGATGACAGAGAAAAGAAAACATCACTGTTGCTAATAAGCAGTGAGGACCCCCCCCCCCAAAAAAAAATACAAGAAACATGTTTTCTCAGGCCTGAACCCACTGGAGAGTCCTTTAATGTCTATAATGTGGTAGGGAATCTATCAACCTAAAAGACAAGAAGACAACAGTGAGCCCTGCAGAGAGTGTCAGAGCAAGAATATGGGAATAGGAAGTCATGAAAACTTTTAGCTGTGTCTGAAATGTTGCCAGATAGTGGAAATTGTGATGGAGGTTTTTTGGGGGGAACGGGGGAGGGAAAACTGTCAAGTGACTGACATAAACAGCAGATTAGGGCAGACCACTAGCTCCAGATCAAGCATGGAGAGAACCTGAAAGTAATCATTTCTATCCTTAAAAAAAAAAAAATTGAAGTCGAGTAGTGGTGGCATATGCCTTTAATCCCTGCACACGGGAGGCAGAGACAGACAGATCTCTGTGAGTTTGAAACCAGCCTGGTCTACAGAGTGAATTCCAGGACAGGTTTGAAAGCTACGGAAAAATCCTGTCTTGAAAAACCAAACCAATAAAAAATAATTTTTAAAAATTGAATAATAACAAACAGGAAATCAATTACTTTTTTGTCCTTAGAGTACTAAGAATATGGGGGCAGATGCTCCCCTTGAAACTTGGGGAGGCCATAGACATAAAGGAATCACAGCTCAGCAGGCCCAGAAGCCATGGAAGCTACACACTGATAAGCAGACTGGGATGCCAGTGTTAATGACCTTCTAAAATCTAAATGTGAATTAACCAACAAGTTAAAAGCCCCAGGACTCACCAGCAACTGCAGTGAGTATACCTATATTTCCATGCTTTTGTTTGTATCTGTTTGTTCTGGAAGTACTAGGGAGTGAGCCTGGAGACTTGTACATGCTAGACAAGTACTCTAACAAACAGTGGCTAATGCCAGCTTGTTGACCTGAGTCAATCCCTAGAAATCTATGGTTAGTGTCATCAGCACCCATGGTGTTGTAATAGGAGCGGTGGGCTGCATCCCCGGCACCCGGCCGCCCGCACGGCTAGCTTTACCTGAAATAATTACACGGAAACTGTATTCTTTTAAACACTGCCTGGCCCATTAGTTTTAGTTTCTTATTGGCTAGCTCTTACATATCGATCTAACCCATTTCTAACAATCTGTGTAGCTCCACGAGCTGGCTTACCAGGAAAGATCTTAACCTGCGTCTGTCTGGAGTGGGAGAACCATGGTGACTCTCTGATTCAGCTTCTTTCTCCCAGCAATCTGTTCTGTTTTCCCCGCCTACCCAAGGGTCGGCCTATCAAATGGGTTTGGCAGTTTCTTTATTAATAAGAAATCACTCCCACATCACCCATGGGAAGGGTTTATGAGTCCTCGGACACTAGGATGTGGGGTCTCCACCTCACTCATCTCAGCTGATCATCAGGATCTGTGACTGCTACAACCTTGGCCTTCTTTCATGTGTTTTAACTTTAGAATCCTGAACAGTTTCTCAGGATTGGAGAAGAAAAGTCACACGATGATATCAATAAAACAGCTGACAATGTCTGACACATATTTGTGCTTTTTAAATTTTAAATTTTTGTTTTGGTTTTTCGAGACAGGGTTTCTCTGTAGCTTTGGAGCCTGCCTTAGAACCAGCTCTTGTAGATCAGGCTGACCTTGAATTCACAGAGATCCACCTGCCCTCTGCCTCAGCCTCCCAAGAACTGGGATTAAAGGTGTGCTCTACCACCACCCAGCTTTTTAAATTTTTAAATTTGATTTTTTTGCAACTTTATTCTTGCAACGGTGTATAGTGATTATATTTATACACAATCATCCTCTTATCCAACCCTAACTCCTGTTGATCCCTTCTTCACAATCAGACCCCTACTTTTAGGACTTTCTCTCTCTTTTCTCTTTTTCCTTCCCTCTCCCTCTTCTCCGTCTCTCTGTATCTTTTCTCATTCCCCCCTCTTTCTTTAATTAGAGTTGCTTGTATGAGCATGGGTAAAGAGCTATTCACTGGAACATGTATGCAGAAAACAAAATAATAAAAAATATTCTATTGCTAGGCCAGTAATGGTGGGGAGATTTCTCATCTTAATAAAGACAAAAATCAAATTCAATCTTCCTCCCATTGAAGCCTACACTTACCACATACTTAACCATGAGGACAATGGCTACCTTCTTCATGTTTGGAAGTTACTGGGTGCTCTGATTGTTAAATATTGGTTTTAAGTTTAATAAGAGATGCAGTAAGATGATTTCTCTGCTCCCGTATCCACCCTTCCTTTATCCCAACCATCCCATTCCCCCAAGCTCTCCCTATCCTCCCCTTCTCACTTGTCTCTCCCCATCTCCCCTTTCCCCCATCCCACCCCACCCCCAAGTTCCCAGTTTTTGCCCGGCAACCTTGTCTACTTCCCATATCCAGGCGGATGACTATATGTTTTTCTTTGGGTTCACCTTCTTATTTAGCTTCTCTAGGATCACAAATTATATGCTCAATGTCCTTTATTTATGGCTAGAAACCAATTATGAGTGAGTACATCCCATGTTCATCTTTTTGGGTCTGGGATACCTCACTCAGGATAGTGTTTTCTATTTCCATCCATTTGCATGCAGAATTCATGAAGTCATTGTTTTTTACTGCTGAGTAGTACTCTAATATGTATATATTCCGCACTTTCTTCATCCATTCTTTCATTGAAGGGCATCTAGGTTGTTTCCAGGTTCTGGCTATTACAAATTATGCTGCTATGAACATAGTTGAACAAATGCTTTTGTCATATGATAGGGCATCTCTTGGGTATATTCCCAAGAATGGTATTAATGGATCTTGGGGTAGGTTGATCCTGAATTTCCTGAGAAATCGCCACACTGCTTTCCAAAGTGGTTGCACAAGTTTGCATTCCCACCAGCAATGGATGAGTGTGCCCCTTACTCCACAACCTCTCCAGCAAAGGCTATCATTGGTGTTTTTTATTTTAGCCATTCTGACAGGTGTAAGATGGTATCTCAAAGTTGTTTTAATTTGCATGGAATCTGGCTTTATTAGAAAGCCCATTGTCACATAGAACCAGGTAATCTCCAAGATCTGGTTTTTGTCACCACTTGCTTTTCCAAAGGCAAGACATTGTATTATGTACATATTTTCTCTAAGCATCCCCTCCAGGAAGGACTAACTATAAGGAGAAACTTCTGAAGTTGAGGAGGGCAAGAAGTTTAGAAAGTTCCAAGGTCATTCCTAAAGGTCATAAAAACATAGTGATGGGAAAGGGGTCTGTTCAGTAGAGCTAACTGCAAGTTGTACATATGCACGCTCGTGAGATAACTCCCATGCGTGTCACCCATGCTGGTGTAAGACTCCACAATGTCACAGCTGTCTTAAAATCACCCACACTGCAAGTCGCTGCTTCACTTAGCAGGACTTGGGTGGACTCGTTACTCTGTTGTCAGTGCCCTCTCTGTGGAACAGACAGAAATGTCCACCCAGGAAAATTCACTCAACCTGAAAGCAACTTACTGTTTTATGTTGTCTTTTTTTTACTTTCATCTAAATCTGATATGCAAAATTGTTCACACTTTGTTCTTGTTTTAGGTTGCATAATGTTGGTTCTTCAAATTATCTATAAGTAACATAGAGTAAGTTCATCCTATATATGGGTATATCTATAAAATTTATACAGAATGTTTGGAGCAATTATTTGAAGATTTTTAAACCAAATCAATGATAACAAGAACATGAGACGAAAAACCCTAAGATATAGTGTATTATAGAACTTGTATTGAGTTTTTCCTTTTTTGCTCTTAAATAAGTATTCCTTCATCTGGGTTCAAGGAAATCAGAAGCCTGCTGGTAGGAACTGACACAGAAAAAGAGAGCTAGAGAAGCTGTCTGGTTATGGCTCAATCTATAAGAGCATTAAATTCAAGTGCTCAGATGGGCAAAAACTCTGCTGCCCCTACTTTTGTATCCTAGCTCCCATTCTCTTCCTGGAGCTTCTGTTTCAAGGGTTTATGGTAAATTTCAATTTCATTTCCTCCTCTCAGTCTTCCTGTTTCTTACCCCATGGTGAATTGAATGAGAATGGACCCGATAAACTTATATATTTGAGTACTTGGTCTGAAGTTGGTGGAACCGTTGGGAAAGAATTGGGAGGTTTGGTCTTATTAGAAAAAGTGTATCAGGCTGGAGAGATGACTCAGTGGTTAAGAACCCTGTCTGCTGTTCCAAAGGTCCTAAGTTCAATTCCGAGCAACCATATGGGGAGTCACAACCATCTGTAATAAGATCTGGTGCCCTCTTCTGGCCTGCAGGCATACGTGCAAGCAGAACACTGTAAACGTAATAAATAAATCAATCTTTTTTTTTTCATTTTAAACAAGAAGTTTATTTAAACAACAAGATGCTTGACTTAAAGGGAAAACTATCTAGGATAATTTTGCTCAAGAGTAATTTATCCCTACTTAAAGACAGATTGCCCTACATGTAACAGCTAAGTACAAAAAAGTTATAAAATTGTCCTTGGTTTTACAATGATAAATGAAAAACATTAAAATTCTCCAATCGAACAATGTATGCAAGGATTTTGTGGTTGGGTTCTTTTTTTGGGGGGTTCTTTTGTTAAAACATTGAGAGCAAAATAACTTACTGGAATATAAAGATAAGAGCTGATGAGCGAGCCACTAATGGAGCAGGGGGGTATTTTCAAAGAACCAGGACTTTCCCCCAGACCACGTCCATCTGCTGTCAGTCAAAACAGAACATTGGCCATTTAGTTTAAAAAAGAAAAAAAAACAAAAGAAAGAAAGAAAAAAGCGCAATATGCTTGTGCACATACACCAGTTACTTTATGTACAATAAAGAAATGAGGACAGGGAAATGAAAGATTAGAGAAAACTATACTGTAGAAGTCAGGATGTGGTGGAACCAAATTGTGGCTTTCTAATTGCGAATGTATTCTTGATCTATAACAAAATTCTGGAGTAAAGTAGCAGGTTCCCTTTTTAGTAGACACCTCCTGTCTGCTGCTGGAACACATCAATCGTATCTTCATCCTCCGTTTCCAACTGTGCAGGTGTGTCTGTCTGTTTCATTGATTGACTGCCCATCAAACCGGAATCCGATCTGCCTCATTGACAAACCCTGTCGTTCACAAGAGGCTTTCATTACTTTACTAAGTGGTGTGTGCCTCTTAATTTTAAACTGCACCACAGAGCCATCCTGCCCCGCCACCTTCAAATTAATATGGTCGTTGTTCTCGGTCTTGACTCCTTCCTTGGGTTTCTCGTCGGCCATGGCGAACGCCGGAATCTCCTCAGCTGCCTCTTCACAAAAGAGGCATCAGGTCTGCACTGAAGGAGCACACAGGCCCCACCAGGAGCGGCAGAAGAAGAAGGCAGCAGCTGCAGACAAGGCCAAATAAATAAATCTTTAAACAAGCTTTGAGGTTTCCAAAGACCATGCCATTCCCAAATTAGCTGTCTCTGCATCAACGGCTGTGTCTCAAGGTGTGAATTCTCAACAACTGTTCTACCATCATATCTTCCTGTCTGCTGCCATTCTCCCTGCCATAAAGGCCATAGACTCTAATTAAAATTCTGAAGCTGTAATCCCCAAAAGATTCTTTCTTCTATAAGTTGCCTTAGATATTACAGTTTATCACATCAATAGAAAAGTAGCTAAGGCATATCTCAGTAAAAGTGCTGCTGTAAGAAGTGTAATACAGGTAAATGGAATCTTATTGTCTGAGTTATAAGACAATTATAACTTAAAGTGAAAAGGGTCAAAACCTAATTATAATCAATAGTTCTATATTTTTCTTGAGACAGTAAAATATTGAATCTAAATAAACAACAAAATGTTGAAAACTGAGTTATCCAATAAGAAATCTGTGAGATTGCATCTTCTAATAATATCAGAAGGTATACCCATAAAGTCTCATAAACACGACCACCCTAATGTGAGCTTAACCAACATGTCAAACTGAATGGGGAAAGCCCATTAGGTCTCAACCCTACACAAAGAAGTACAGTCACCCGAGGAAAGCTGGGAGTGGAGAAGTGGTCTTCCCTAGAAAACAGCATTCTGATTTGTTGTCCAGTGCCAAACCATCTGCCCTGAACACATACATATGCACTTCTTAATATTATATGGACTCAGCAGGCTATATTTAGAAATATATATGTATGTAAAAATGCAAATATGTGTGCAAGAACATTTACTGAAAAGGTTCATTAAATTTGAAGGAGAGTGGGGAGGAGTACAAAGGAGAGTTTGGAGAAAGGAAAGGGAGGGGGGAAATGTAATTAAATGACAATATCAAGAATAAACAATAAAAAGAAGTATTGTGGAGAAATAATAGATATATATTTATAAAATTGAATAGTAAAATATCCATGTAACCCTAAAGAAGAAAAGTCTAACTATGAAAATATTAATACTACACTAAATATAAATGGTTTAAACATACCAATTAAAATTTACAGCTTATCTGAGTGGATAAAGTTTGTGACCTTTAATAAAGATGTAAAAACATATTGGGTACAAAAATTACTCTGAATACAATTATAGAGATTAAAATGTAAAAGATGCAAAAACAAATATATTGAGGACAATTTCAAGTTCAGCTCTAAGTTGTTGGATATTAAGTGAACAATAATCTCAAAAACCTGTACTGAGGAGATAGATGGAAATGGTATCTGAAGCTGAATAGGTCCTGAGGAGCTCATATCACAAAGTAACAAATCATGAACAGGTGAGACTGGAAGGCATCTGACATATATGATATAACATGATTTCCAAAGAGTATAAACCAGTTTGGATGATTTCCCACCATCTCATCTTTCCATGGACCCCCTTCTTGTATATTAAATGACCTCCTTTACTTAACATTTGAGTAACAAATATGCCTGTGAGTAAAAGCCACTGCTCTATTTAGCCATGTTGTAATTACCATGTCTGTAGAGTAAAGGCTGTTTGTTTCAGCCTGTTCTTCTTCAGATGAAGTCTCCTCCTTGTGGAAACTCATCATTGCTATGCTTTAACATCCTTCTGTCAGTACAGACTATACATTCTTTTCATTCTCACATGGCCTTCTCATCCATAGACAAAGACACCTCTAAATTCATGTTACAGAACAAAATTTTCTCTGTTTTTTCTCCTTCCAAGAATGTGTTAGCTTGTATCTTGCCTGAACTGAGACATTAAAAATGATGGGCAATTTAAGTAGGTCAAGGTCAGGATCAATATAGAAGCAACTAGGCTTGGTTTTTTATACTGTCACAGAGTTTTAGTAATAGTGGGTTTTCTATTCAGAAAGAAGTTAAAGAGAATGTCAGAAGTTATGTATGTAGTCTCAAAATTATTCTTTTTTGTAGAAGAATTTTGATGTATCCCATCAAAACACCTGTGCTCAGGAGGCAGAAAATCACTAGCAAATCAAAGGGCTCCTTCACTGTCTTTCTCTGTCACTATGTCCCTTATATGACTTCTTCCTGCTAAAATAGGTTAGTTGTCTCTGACATGGAGACTTTAGAGAAATAAAGCACAAAATAAGCCCCCAGGGGAGGAGAAAGGAGCCTCAGAAAGATTTCTGCAATGGTTTACAAGACCTGAAAATAGAGTGCCTAGCCTTAGTAATATAAAAATAAGACCACCGTGAAGAAACTGATACTTACTGTTTTGATAAAAGTCTCACCTTCTTTCAAGAGTCCTTAAGTTCTGAGCTACAGGAACTTTTGTCCTTTATTATGGTAGATATCAAGTAGACAGAAGACTCAAGTAGACAAAGGCAAAATTTGCACGCAGTTGGCCATGAATACCCTTGTGCTAGAAGGCTTGGTTTTGGAACATAAAAAATGAAGCCACCTGTCTTTTCTAGCTAGATGTACTGTCAAGGCCCTGCTTGAAGAGACAATTACAGGCCAGTCTTCAGATCCTTGACCAAATTTTAGCAGTTGTAGGCTTGTTATTTGAAAGGAAGTTGAGAAGGTCATGAGTCTTGTGCATAGTCTCAAAATTAGTCTTGTTCATAAGTCATTAATTCCTTGCTCAATCCCCCACTGTCTTTCCACTGAACTCTGGAGAACACCCATGATCTTTAAACTGGCTTTTTCCCAAAGCAAACTGGTTTTGCTGTCCCTGGGACAGCTCTTGTTCCTTTGAAACTTTGTTCTCTCTTTCCTCTGATATCCCATCCCCCGTCCTACCCTGACAGACTGGCTTACATCTTCTCTTCTTTGAAAACCCAATTTTTGATAAAGAAGCAAAAAATATCAAAAAGCAAAATAAATATGGAAAAAATCATATTTAACAAATGGAACCAGATCCACAGTGCTCCACTCATAAATTAGGACAACACCAACCAATTGAGGCTCCTTCAATCCCTTCCAGGTCACTACTGCCCTTATATAGAATGTTATCCTCCTAAAACATGTTATTTGTGCTTGGCTGTGAACTATGTGAGAGATGAATTACACAGTCACTTTTCTCTGTATGTCTTATTTACTCTACATTTTACTTTAAGCATAATTGATACTGCTGTATAGAGCAACACATTTTTTTTTCATTCTCACTGCCTATAATTTTCACTAGATAAACATCCTAGATTTATTCACTTTATGCTGGGTGACATTTATAATATTTTCAGTTTGAAACTATTGTATATAATGAAGAACTGACCACTTTTGCATATCTCCTGAATCCAGGCTATTTTTCACATGTGCTTTAAAATTTTTAAACTTTATTCCTTTATAATTGACATAAAATCTGCACTTAGTTATGGTAGACAGTGTTCTATCTTGGTAATTCTCAGTGTGCAATGATCAAATTGTAGATACTAATATTTCCATCCTGAATATTGATTTCCTTGTGTTAAGAACCTACAAATTTTCCTCTAGTTTTCTGACATGTAAAATTAATTTTAGATGAGAGTTATCATACCTCTCTTCTAAAGAGAAATGTTTTCCATTTCACGCATTACCCCTTTGTTGTGCCCTGCCCCCACCTAGCATTTAGTGATCAGTTTTCTACTCTCTACTTCTACATACTGAGTCTTTTGGCTTCTGTACAAAAGTGTGTGCAGTGTTGGTGCCTCAATTATGTCATTTAATATGGTGTTTTCCAGTTCAGTCCTTGTTGATGAAAATTATAGGATTTTATCATTTTATGGCTGAATAGTACTTTTTGTATAGAAACTCCGTAGTACTTTGTTGTGCAATTGTCTGAAATTACTTTTTTATTGCTAGTCATTTATGCACACAGCAGAGGCTACCAGTGGTTCCCTCCAAATCCACTTTTTCTATTTTCTTATAGCATTATACTTTCTGATGCTGTAGCTAAGGATATGGATACCTAGAAGGAGCACTACATTTCCCAGTCTCCCTGATTACTGGAAGTAAGTTTGGATGTGACTGAATTCTGCATAGCACGGTGTATGTAGAAGCATCACAAAGCAGATAACAGGCACACACTGAAGAGACAGAACCTCAACAAACTTTGCCTTTCTAGCTCTCTTCTTCCATTGTTCTCTCTAGGAGAACGTGCAGCCAGACTGCAGCTTCAGGAGGATGCCCACAAAGCCTGGGATTTTTGTTAGGATTGTATATGTCCTAGGGTGCCTAATTGGGTTTTGTCTTGGAAGAAAAATGAAAGGCTTTACATTTTTAAAACTATAATTGGTTTTCCCCGCTTATAATTGAGATAAAGGCTACCTTGTATAATTAGTTTCTAATTGTGGCCAGTGTGCACTGCACAGGAATAAGCTTCCCTTCATAGTCCTATGCATCTATAATAAAATTCACTATAAGTAGCTCCCTTATATGTTTACTATAAGGGAATAAGAATTATTCCCTTAGCGTTTAAGAATATGCTAGAGTGCAGATACATTTCCCCCTTAAATTCAATAGGTATCAGTTTGTCAAGTGTCTTACATTTTAAAAAAATAAGCAACCAGAATAAAACAGCAAAAGAATCAATGAAAAACTCTAAATCTCATCTTCTTGTCTTTAAGGAAAGTAAATTAAGTTTTAAAAAATGTTTTTCTTTAACTTTTTGGTTTGTGTGTGTGTGTTCACATCATGCCAAGGTGCATGTATGAGTATCAGAAGATAGCATGTGGCATTATCTCTCTCCCTACACTGTGCAGTTTCCTGGGGTCAAATTCAGATCCCCGGGCTTCTCAGCAAGAACCTTTACCCACAGAGCCATCTTGCTGTCTTATAAAGTTTTCTTTGAAGAACTTATTTTCTTTCCTTTTTTGTAAATTTACCCTTCACATACTTTACCAACTTTTCTATTTTGAACATTATAATTATTTTAGTCCTTTAATTGCAAAATATTTTCTATGTTTTAAATGCGATAGAGAGATGCTTCTTCATTGTTAGAGAGTATGTAGCATTATTTCACTTCCTTCTTGCAGAAGAAATTTAGACACAAGCACAAAGGTTTCAAAACATTAAGTTAATGATTTGATTAAATTGTGATTGAACCTATTTGCTCTACAGGAGGCCAAAATAATTACTGCCAATATTGGGTGTATTATCAAATCATAGAATTTCTGTCATTCATTAATTCCTGCTGTCTAAAAACCATTTTTACCTTTATCTTATACTGGTTTACACTCAATATTTTTAAAGAATGTATCAAGTAAATTTGGAGAACTCTTGCCTTTATTCGTTTAATTTGATTAAAACTAGTTCATGAGAACCTTTAATTACCATTTTATCCTTTATACGCTCCCTTAACTAATTTTTAATTTATTTCACTTTCTGAAATTA
>NW_004949233.1:0-141513 GCF_000317375.1 Microtus ochrogaster | reverse complement strand
TCAGTCTCAGGAGGTCCCATTTATTCAATGAGGCCCTTAAGGTCTGTGCTGCTGGGGTTGTACATAAAAAGCGATCTCCTAGTGGCACAGAATTTATATTTAGCTCTAATCTGTGTATTTTTTTAGCCATATTGCATTGGGAACAGAATTATAACAATACTGAATAATAATCAGTTGAATATTTCATGACAATGACTACTCTTGCCCAAAGTAATCTCTTTACTAAATCACCACTGTGATGTTTAAAGTGGTATTTTAATTAATTTGTAAGTTCAAATTAAGATGGGATTAAAAGAATTTGTCTTATTGTTTTATACATTACGTATTAGTAATTCATATATATGTACACACATACATATACAATTTCTACTTGACCTCCTAAAACCGTTATCATCATCATCTGCACTAGGCTTCATAGTTCACTTATGCAGACACGTAGACAGTTCCGTCTCCTTTTCCTGTATAACTTACCTCTACAATTTGAAAAAGCACATTTACTATTTTCTGTTTTCCTTCCTGTGATTTTAGTTTAAGCTTTGAAGTAAGCAGTGTTAGAAAAAAAAAAGACTATTAAAAGATTATAAATAATAAACATGAGCTTCCATTTCTGGGCTGTGAATCCCAAATCTAATTCAGTAGGTCCATAATAATGTTATTTATTGGTGGCTGTATCTTGGTCCTTTTGCAAGAGCCTACTTCAAACCTTGAGACAGAAATTGAAAACAAAATTTACACAGGGCAACACTGTCGATTTCAATGTTTGGAAAGCTCTGTACAGACAGCAACAGGACTTGGAAACTGCTTCACAGTCATAAAGAAAATATTTTGGCCCCTCTGAGAGATGTTCCAGACACTAATTTGAGTCTTATCCTAGCTACAAAATCATTTCAGGTCAGCAAAAAGGTCACCACACTGGCCAGAGTTCAGAATGAACATTCATTTGAGATTTGTGAGGAGGATCCGGATCTGGAGCCTCTGTGGACAGACCTTGGACTTTCTCGCCATAACTCACTCGTTATTGATACCATATGATACAGTGACATCCGATGCTGTAAGGGCGGGGCTTGCTGCCAACACACAGACCTTTGTCTGGAGCTTTCTGGTTTTGGCCTCTCATATAACAAACTCATAACTTTTATTTTTATTTTTTATTCCTGCAAGGAGAGGGGTGTCAGCCCTTTTTTCAGTATGTAGTTATTTCAGACCCAAATGAGCTACATATATATATATGTATATATATATATATATAATTTTTTTAATCTTCAGAAACTAACACTTTTAAGATGAGATGGTAGCAACTTTTGGTCCTTAGTTTATCTCCAAGAGAAACTTTAAGTCTTTTTTTTCTAAGAAATCACCAGATGAATATAAATTTAAAATGTTAATGATTGAGAGACTTGACTAAACAAATAGCTTTAAGAACCTGTTCTGATGGCAATCTATTCTGAAGATAGTAACCCTGCCCCAAGAGTTCAGATCAAGCTGTACTTCATTTCAAAGAATAAATTAAGAACATACACATATACATAGTTGCAATGATGTATTGAATTCAGTTGGAGGAAGCAAATAACTCTTGGCACATCCATTTATATTAGCTATTGGCTTATTATTAACACCAACATTGGGGTTTTTGTTGCGAGGTGCCAGTTGAACTGACCCTTATTTGTTTCTCAAGGATGCCCACATATTCGTGAGGGTTCAAATCATTTGTCTGATTCACTTGACTCAGATCTCTCATCTCTAAGTGCCAACCAGGATATGAAATGAGAATATGAAGGATAGTCTACAGCGGGGCCACCTAGTGGGAATTCAGATAGGAATATTTCAGGGTTAACCATTTGACTATAAGGGATAAAGGTCACGATATCTTGGCAGTGTTTGGTTAAAGGAGGAATATATTGCCTCATTTCAGTATGGTTTCTAGGATAATTCAAAAGAAGGTGCTATATCAAAGATGTTGACAGTGAACAGGTGTTACTACTGGTGTCCTTGCTAAGGATCATAGGGAAGACTCCACAGCCTCTTCTCAGTCACATCAAGGATACAAAGCCCGCACAACCTTCTAGCCCTTTCCTACTACAAAGCCACCTGTGTGCTCTTTCCCTGATCTTACTGAGCACATGCATTATCCAGGTGCATCGTGGGAATGTTAGAAAGTATAGACCACTTAAGCATACTTATTTAACAACTCAAGTTAACTACAGATGTCTTTCAGAGCCAAAGGTTCTTGTCACTGCACCTGTGTAACAAATCAGCCCCAGATCAGTGGCAGGAAACTGCATAAAAAGAAACCTGCTTTTAGAGATTTCGCATGCCATCATTTAGCCAAGGCACAGATAATATTTCTACTTATGTCTAATAACCACACCCAGAGCATTACGTTAGGTGAGAAGACACAGTGACAAGGTTAACAATTCAACTGGGAGTAGGAATCGTCTGGATGTCTCACAGTGTCTGATAGCTCATGCTGACTATTGCTAGGGCCCTCATATGGTTCCCTGGCTAGGTCATCTATGAATGACATCTGCATGCGGCCTAATATGGCCATCTTTATAGGACAGAAGCAGCTGGGTTCCGAGAGTAACTGCCCTAAAAGACGAGTACAGAAAGCAGGTGTTCCTACAGCCTTCAAAGGTACCTGGCGTCTCTCTCACTATGCTTTCCTGTTAGAAATGTCACAAAGTGCTGCCACACTGACAGGGTATTGTTTCCTTTAGCCGTGGAGGACAAAAAGACAGAAAGGGCTGCCCCGTTTCTTCTTCTGTTGCTCATTGAAAAAGTTTTAAGGCATATACAGAGGAAAAAGTAAGAATATTGTCCTACTTTTAAGGGACCAACCAAGAACCTATAAAAACTAGATGCTGGTGTCTCACTGTAGCAATTTCAAAAAGAGGAATATCCTGGGATGAGTAACCATGGTGAAATTCTTCTTTCCAGACCCATATTTGAGAGATAGCAGATGAAGCATCAGAATATATCTCTTTATAGAGGTCCCTACAAAGCAAGTTTGAGAAGAGCCTGCAGGTGCTGCCCTCTGAGAGCTCAGCAATTAGCCCCCTCTCCAGAGGCTTACTGTTCGGTGGATGTCATGGGTAGTCTTCATTTGCATCTTCCCTGGAGTTACAGTCACCTAGGACTTCTGGAGTAGTCTGTGCAAGTTTCCCTAGAGATTTGCAAATGGGAGAAAACCAACTCTGAACGATGGTGATGCTAACCTATGGGGGAGAGGCCAAGCAGAATGGGAGGGGCAGTACAAAAAGCCCAGCACAGGTAACACTTTCTCTGCTTCCTGGATGCCATGATGTGAATCATTCTGGTCTGTCACATCCTCTCTTCCATGACAGAATGAAACCTTAGAAACTGTAAGTCAAAATAAACCCTTTGTCCCCTGGGTTGTCTCTATAAAGTTCACTGTTACAGCACACAAAAGAGAGAGAATCTCTTAAGATGGCCAAGGATACAGGACAACAGCTTTGCTGAACCATCTCACTGGGGATGTCACTCAGGACACCCAGAAAGATCCAGCATCTTTAAGTTTGCCTCCTACAGAAATTGCCATGGCTGACAACAAAATGGCCTTAACCCTCCAGTCCTGCAGCACGATTCAAAATATATACTCCCCCCGATGCCTTAAAACAGCCAAAATCTTCGTCCAACCGTGCAAACGCTTAGGGTGTCTCACCTTGGTTTAGGGGGAGAATGCATGTGAGATCTATGAAGTCCTTGTGTGGTTAAGAGACGAGGAAGGCAGTGGCTATACTAGACCAAAATACAGACCGGTAAGAATCAGCTAAATTAGAAACGCTAAAATTCAAAAGGGAAGCTGTTAAATTGCCCTTGTAAAGTTGAATCATTTCTCGTTAGCAAAGTTCCAATAATACAGTTTTCAGTAATCACCATCTTTAATATCAGTTCTCTAAAATATACCGTTCATATTTTGATCACCATGGCATAATAATTATAAAAATCTTGCATAAATTTGGGAACTTTCCCATGTATTTTTAATCAATAAATTGCTATGTTTGTAACATGTGAATCATGCTCAGACTAGTCAAATCACTTAGTTCAAAAACTGTCAGTGATTTGGTATCATTTGTTTATTAATTTGGCTCTCATACTGCCTGACAAAAAGTATGTACTTCAGGTTCTGATCAATATATGAAGTGCCCCAAGGATGAAGGCCAATGAGACAAACCTGAGAACTGGTATCCTCTGATGGTCAGTTCGCAAGTCAGCTCTGAGAGGTTAAAGATATTTAAAGAGCTGGCAAAACATTCTGGTGTGTCTGAGATCAACATTTGAATCAGCAAACCAAGTAAAGACAAGATCATCCTCATCAATATAGGTAAAAACCATACAATATAATGAGGAAGTAGAATCAGGGAAATTGACCTAAGCTGAGTGTCCATTCTTCCTCACACTTAGACAAGTAGCAGTCCAGGTTCTCAAGCTTTTGGAGTTGGATAAGGACCTGGACCATCAATGGTCCAGCACCCAGACCTTTGGATGAAGGAAAAAATGTGCGTCCTAATTTATGCATTTGCTTATAATTATTATACCATGTTGATCAAAATCTGAATGGTATATTTTAGAGGACTGATATACTTTAGTGAAATGTTGATTACTAAAAACTGTATTACTGGAACTTTTATTTATATATCTTGTTGGTTATATTTCTCAAAGAGCTTGAAATGAAATTCAAAGTGAATGTAAATTGAGTTATGGAAGAAAGAGCTATCAGTAGAAATACTGACACTGTCTGAGTGACTCCAGATGGCTAAGAGGCAGACCTAGAAATACCCAAGGAAAGGGCCGTGATGCAAAGGCTTAAGCTTTCTGGGAAAAGCGATTTTGAAAAGATATAACTTTAAAGCCATTCTCAGAGATATTTCATAACTTTGAAAACACAGAAAATAGTGGGAAGCCAATTCAAACTGAGAAAGTAACATGACAATTCATCAAGATGTAATAAAGCTGATCAGTCTGCACTGTACACAATGAAGTGAATATTATTCAAATTACACTCAATAAATTTTATTTGACTTTAAAATATTTTCATTAGCTCCTTGAGAATTTCATGTAATATAATTTGATCATATTGACCTCCCACTCCTCCTTACGACAGTACCCGGATCTACCCCTAGCACTTTCATTTTGGGTCACATTAATTTTCATAATCCTCTGATTCCAATTTGCCTTGTCCATACTCTTCTGTATGGACTAGCCACTAGAGTAGAGTCAACCTACCAGAAGCCAAATGCTTCAGGAAAACTGACTCTGTCTCCCAGAACTTACCAGCTTTCCATAGCGCCTGAGGGATGGAGCACAACTTGGTGCTGGACTGTTCACTGGCTTGACCTTGTGCAGGTCTTGTCTAGACAACTGTAGCTGCTGTGGAATCATGAGTCCAACAGTCCTGCCATCTCCAGAAGACACTGTTTGACTCTGGTTATCCAAAACTCCGCCTCCTACAATCTTTCTTTCCCATCTTCTGAGATAGTTCCTGACCCTTGAGGGGAGGAAATGATCTATAGCCAAACACTCCTCTGACACTTACTCTCTGTCCTTTGATCACATTCTAGCTTCTTTGTAAACAAGCATCTACTACAGAAAGAAATTTCTCTGATGTGGTCTGAGAGCTGCTCTAATTTATGAGTAGAGGTGAATTTGGAGGGCAATTCGATAGTCTTCTAAATGGATATAGCATCAATAAACGTTTTTTTAAAAAGAAGCCAAAACATTTTAATGCTTTATTGGTTTTTCTAGTTTGAGATTATGATACACATTTATAGTCTATAGTGAAATAATTTATACTGTTCTACGAGCATGGGATCAAGCTGGACCTTCTGAATGTGGCTGACAATTGGGGCCGACTGAGAAACCAATGATAACAGCACTGGGATTTGTCTCTACTGCATGTACTGGCTTTTGGGATCCTAGTCTAATCGGATGCACACCTTCCTAAGCCTGGATGGAGGGGGAAGGTCTTGGACTTCCCACAGGGCAGGGAACCCTGTGTCCTCTCTTAGGACTGGTGGGGGAGGGGGAGAGGGGAGGAGGGAAATGGGGGAGGGGAGGAAGTGGAAATTTTGAATGGTATTATTTGTAAAGTAATTAAAAGTAGTAAATGTAAAAGTAGTAAAAATATTTTAAAAGGCAAATAAAGAAATAATTTCTACTGTTTTAAGAGATGTGAGAGGACAGAGAACAATCATAAATTTCCTCCTAATAAGGATGTAGCCATGGGAAGAAAAATTCCATGGCGGATATGAAGTCAGGAAAACTGCAAGGGTTCTGACTGAGTCATCATGAAGAATAAAGCTGGAGATGGTGGTGTGTATGCCTAGCAGAGAACAAAATGCATACAATTATTAGAGCACGAGAGCCTTTGCATGGAGCCAGACCCCATGACAGATGACATCTAGAAAGAGAACCCTAGGCTCTAGACACAGTGGCTACCTAAAAAAGATGCAGAGAGGTGAACTATTGAACGCAACTATGTACAAAGATTCAGTAGTGTGCAGTGTGACTGGAAAACAGCACACAACCAACCGTGGATGTAAACAAAACAAACACTTCTCATTCTCACACCACTTCATACAATACATCATTAGTTTAGTGGGAAGCACTGATTTTTGTTTTAATCTACCATTAAAAGGGTAGAAAAACTCTGACCATTCTACCTCTTCCTGGTTCCAGTGTTTTCAAATGACTATTTGCCTCTTTAGTAACAAATGTCACTTTCTTTACAGCTTTACAATAAAACTTTAAAGGTTGCTTTATTCAGAAAAGTCCCCAACAGCAGCAGCTAAAAGAGGAATGCATGGCAGATATCCTAGGCATTCAGGAAAAAGAAGAACTGGTTTCAAGGAAGGATTACAAAGAGGTTCCAGCTGAGCTAGAAGACCAGGTCCAGCAGGGAGGAAAATGGCAGAATTCTTGTCCTTTTGGAGTCGAGCAATCAAAGTTATTGTTGTGTACTGTAAAAGACTCTAGCCATCCATCATGGTTGGTTGACACTATTTATTAAGTTGAATCAAGTACAGAAGAGAAATGTTCTTTATGATAGGCCAGATTCCATGAGTGGAAACTCCTCGGAGCCAGTTAGAAAGTGAATACACCCTGGTGTTAAAGATTTTCCAGAGGCCTCTTCCATTTCGCTTTTCACCCCTCCCTAAGTCATTTGCCAACGAAATTCCTGGATACTGAAATGGGCGCAGCTGTGCTTGTACGAAAACATCAGGGCAAAAACTAATCATCTTCTTTCCACGACTCTTTCCTGGAGATGCATAGCGTTCAAGACAGGTGCTATAAGACAACAGGCAGTGTTGACATGTTTTAAAAGGCTCTTACCCCCACCCCGTATCTGAAAGCTTTTTAGATAACGAATTAACTGAAGGGATAGAGTTAGATTTCAACTCTATTGGTGTTAGGCAAATAGGTCATCCATTGGTAACGTGTGAGGTTGTAATGAATATGAAAGATGTTGCTTCAACTGCACTCTGTAGCTTTCTAATAGAGACTCTGAGATGCTCTTCAAATCCTGCCAGACTTCAGAGAGTCCTCTCCTACTAGCCACATGGGCCAGCAGTTGTCTTCCAACAGATGGGCGAGGCCTTCTGTGACTTGTGCAGGTGCACCTTGCAATGAGGATGCCAGCTTTGGAAAAGGAAAGGTAACTATATTTCTTTATTCCATCGGTGTGTTTCAAGACATCTTCAGCTCCATACCGTGTGCCAACGTATCTATCTATCTCTATCTTGGTTTGGATTTTGCTGGTGACTGCCAAATGTCCTATGCATGCTAATAAAGATCTCTATTACTAAGTTATACCAAAACTAGAATTTTAAACAGACACTTGGCTGTTGGCACAACCTCTCTGGAACCCACTAATAAATTATGGTGTCTTAAGATGTCTAGAAGATTTAGACACAAATAGATAGTCAAACACATATATTCGGTTTTTTTTCTTTTTTGTTTTTTTGAGACAGAGTTTCTCTGTAGCTTTTGTCCTGGAACTAGCTCTTATAGTCCAGGCTGGCCTTGAACTCACAGAGATCTGCCTGCCTCTGCTTTCCAAGTGCTTGGAAAAGTCATACACCACCACCACCTGGCTAAAACACATATATTCCTTAAACCCCCAAAATTTAAAATCTAAGTATTTTTATTACATAAATACAACAAACGGGACTTGATGATTCTCTCCAAGGTAATCGGTTTCAACCTGATGACAACCAAGGACACTAAGTCAGTGAGACCCACGTTCCTTGAGGAAAACTCCCTGTCTTAAACTCATCATCCTCCAAGGCATCCAACTCCAATTGTTGTTTAGTTGGTTCCTGATCTCCTGAGATTAAAACAGTCAATGTCTAAGCATACCCTAAGCTTTTTCACCAGTAATATCAAAGGCTTTCACCTCTCTGCTTTAGCCTATTTACCAGTAATTGGCAATCAAAGGCAGGAAGGCTCGGCTGCAAGCCATTCCCTCCAGCTGATTTGAAGACAACTCCACTCACACCACCCAGATTGCAAAGTTATGACTTCAAGGCAGACTCACTGCTGGCTCAGTACTCACTGTCTGCTGTATATTTATCCCGATAATCATAACATTAATAATAAAACAACTATGCCAAATTATAAAAAATTTACATTTATATGAGAAACAAAGACAGTATACATTTATCAGTGCAAGACACTTATTACGAAAGATGAAAGATGAATAGCACTCATGGGTATGTGTCTTTCATGAAGGGAGTATGAGAACAAAAATGTTCATTATTCAGTTAAATGCTTCAACGGCCCCAGAAGAATCTATGCACCTTCTCCTGCATATGTCGCCAGGCTTGGCTTCTGTGGCTCCCCTTGGCTCTGGAATGCTGCCATTGCCTTCCTTAGGGTTTCAAACATACAGTCCTCACCGCCTCCACTTCTACCACCAAAATCTGGTCCTTGCCTCCATGTCCACACAGCTGAGCTCCATGTGGTGCATAACAATCACAAGATCTAATTCTCACATTTTGCCCCGAGAGCTGAGATTTATAATACTAATAAAGATTTCAACAGAAAGTGGAGGATACATAGCTCAGAAGAACTCGGCTTGAGAGGTTGTTCCAAAGTCCCTACTCATCACCCGTGCGTCATGGATCAAAATAAAAGCATTCGTGAGCTAATGTTACAGAGGACACCAGGGTAAGCTTGTTTTGGAATCAGCAATGATCCCTTCATAACAACATACTATTTTGAAAGTTCTCTTTTGGAACAATAGTCTTTAAATGAAGTTTTTTAAAGCTCTGGGAAATTTGTCAATAAGACATAAACAAGGAAGGGAGGGAGGGGGTTTGAATGCAGATATCAAGGACCTCAGATTCTGACATTTACTTTCAGCCAATTTAGCAAACCAAAATATTGCTAAATACTAATGAGGCTCTGAAGAGATGCTTACAAAGTTCCTTAGGGAGTTACATCAGGATCAGGAGACCCAAGAAGGCAGATTTAGATGGACAGGTGTCCTGCCCGTGAGAAACAGGAATGGTGGCCCACCTAGCATCTTAGCTGCGAGTGGTTCCACAGCTTGACCTATCAAGCTGTTACATTCAATGAGAAATCTGTCCAGTGACTCAGATCTAGAAATGAAATGAATCCTACGCAGTTAAATCAGGTCAAGGTCATTTTGTACATTTCTGCACGGGAACATACCGCACTGTTCCATTGCTAGGGATTTGCTTTTACTGGCAAACAAAAGAAGGTCTCTCTCTCTCTCTCTCTCTCTCTCTCTCTCTCTCTCTCTCTCTCTCTCTCTCTCTTTCTCTAATACTAACACCTTAAATATTGAATCCTCTCAGACATTATAGGTTCTATTTCAAAAATCTAATTATGGAAGTACTGTATGCCTATTGGGGAACATTTGGAAAATAACTAAAAGAAGCAATCCCCTGGGTCCCTAATATTAATGTTTTGGGTACTTTAGAGTCTCATGCTTTACTATGTAGTTGAAGCCACTGTGGGGCCATGGGCACTGAGTATTAGCTCTAGTCCTTTGTCCTGGAGACCATTCCACACTCAATCTCCCTGCAAATATTATCTTCTTCACTCTTCCATTCAGGCCAGTCTAGGCAGCCAGCACACCCGTGTTGTGATCCAGCGACCACAACTTAGTGCTGAGATAGCTTGAGCCTGCAGTAGTTTTTGAGTCCATGCAGTATTATACTCATCTTGGTATAATCTCATCATTTGGCCTTCAGGACCCTACCACACATTTTCTTGGATTCTACTCTACTTGATTGGTTCTTGCTTTTACCTGGAGATGTTAGTTGCAACCAAGACCTGCTTCATAATTTGCAGAACAAAGTTCCAGTGTAAAGTTATTCTAAATTATTAAGAGTTTCAAGATATGGAATGGAGATTATTTACCAAGTCTAGTCAATTCTGAGCATAAGGATATTTGTGGATGCACAGGTCATACGACTGTGAGCTGAGCCCTCTCCCTAATCCTTAGAATGCTCCTATGTCCCTAATTAGCACTCACTTATACATTATTTTATCCAATATAATTGAGTCTAGGTACTATATACAGCAACACACCCTACTTTTTAATCCTAACACCCCTTTACTATCAAGTTCAGCTGTTCAACTGCCTATGGTCATACCCAGGGCACAGTGGGGACATCACCACCCCTAACTATAAAGCAGGAGACAAGATGAGTCATACAGGAAAAGGCCATGTTTGTTGAGTTAACGTACTTAAATAGTGTTTGCCAAGCATTAAAGCCTCTTCTCATTTCTTTTTCGATTGTAAATTGTCCATTCCTGAAAGTAAAACTATGGAACAAGATGTATAAATCTCCAATTCCGTATTATTAAATCCTCAGTATCTATTACCATAACGTGAACATTATACAGTTTAGATATGTATTGAATTATCAAACTGTGAACAAGAGTTTCTGGAAAGTTTCTGGAAAGAAACTATGTTTATAATGACTGACTGATAAACCAGCAGTGATGTGGAAACACTGGAATGTTGCAGGTCCAGAGAGGCTAATTACCTTACCTAGGGCTAACTTTAGCCCCAATAGCCGTTCCTTGCCCACCTCTTTGTCTAAACTAATGTCTTGTGTCTAATAGGTAAAAACCGTTCTGAACTTATTAACTTAGCAGACCTAAGTTTCACCAACTCAAAAGCTTAGACTGTCACCAGATAACATCTTGGGCCCATGGAGAAGCTTCCCTTGTCTTGCTGCAGCCACGTTTCTGATGGACCCACCAATGTATTTTTTTTTTTTTTAGCTTACCTTGATTCATGACTTTGTTTTGTAAAGCTTTAAAACTTCTTGAAACTGCTTCCACACTGGAACATGCAATTCAGAATAACCTAAATCTGTTTTCCTGAGTCATGGTCATTCAAAATGTCTCTAGGATAAACTATCTTTTGCTCCCTTTAAGACAAGAGCTTTACTTTTTATGTTAAAAGCAACCTACTTTATATATGTGTACAAAAATTATTTGTTGGTTAAAAATTCTTCCAACACGTTTAATAACATGTAAAGTTTTTGTAGAAATTTAAACTCCATGAAAATGCAACATATTATTTCACAAAAGTATATATTTATATTATTATTATTACATTGTTTATAGAAAATTCAGAAAATAACTGTACACAAAATAAAGGCAGAGGCAAAGGCAGAAGCAGGTGGATCTCTGTGAGTTTGAGGCCAGCCTGGTTTACACAGTGGGTTCCAGGATAGCAAGGACTACACAGAGAAAACCTGACTGTAAAAAGCAACAACAAAAAAAGAAAAGAAGGCAAGAAAATATGAATAAAAAAAACCCAAAAACAAAAGACCAACTACTATAGATATTTTTGTTTATAAATCTCTAGGTACTTTTTGTACACATTCACATAAGTGAATACATTTAAATATTTAAATATTATAGCATATCATCTTAATTTTAATATTTAATAGCTTAGCTTGATTCTTAAATTTTCACGAATATTTAGAATGTATTTTTATCATCTGTAGTGTTGCATTAAAGGGGAAAATATTCTACTTTGTTAGGACATATTGGTGTGTAATTTGATTCTGGGTTGGTGTGCTGGTGTTTTGTTTACCAATATCGATTATATTTCAATAGACATCACACGTTTCTTTTATGGACTGTCATATTTTCATCTCAGAAGCCTGCTGATTTTATGGGATAGAATTGTTGGGTGTTTTCTCTATGGTTGCAACAGCGTTTTAAGTAGTCTGTGGTGAGAATTTTCCCCTTACTTTCCAACCTTTCATGTATCACATCTTTTCTCAATAAAATAATGAGTTAAAGAAAAAGCTAGTAGGCCAAATGATCAAAGTGCAGGCCCAATTTCATTATGCTTAGATTCAATAGATATAAAGTTCTTCAAAGTTGACATAAGCATTTTGAAATGCTGACTCTTTGTGTTTACCACAGTTCGCACCACGTTGCTGTATCACACCCTGCAGAACAGACTAAAAGGTTAATATTTTTGGTGAAACAGTTTGCAACAAATAAATTGGGATATAATCAGAATATACTTACTTATATAAGTTATATTGTAGTGGTATTTATTTGTATTTTATTAAATAAAGTTTACTGACAAGGCAATGGCCAATGTTTCTCATTTCTCACTAGAGCATCCTTGTGTTTGACCCACAGTATGACTGATGTAAGCTTGCTTTTGGACTCTGACACTGTACAGGGAGCATTTTCTTTAAGCTGAGGCTCCTGGTCAGGAATACCATCAGGGCGCTTCCCCTTGGGGACCTGTTAGTGATCATGAAGAGAAGTAGTCTAGGGAGACTGTAGTTGGAGGTGTCATGGCAAACACAGCAGGAAGGGAAGTAGGCGCTATCACACATTGCACACATTGTACATGTACAAGGTCATATGTGAGACTTGGATCACAGGACACATAGACACAGGGGACAAACCTTTAAGTTAAACAGCACGGAAGTGAAAATTCTTTCTTTTATTAAGGAAAAACATCATGTCTATAACAGTCTCATTTTTCTTTTACATTTTATTGGTTTTTCTTGCAAACATCATAGCTAAAGGATCATGACTCTGATGCAGGCTTTTCAGACAACAGCATGGTTCTTCAACCGTCTGTTTATTCTGTATCCAGACCCCTGGACTCTATCACATGATAAGTACATAAGATCACAAGGCAAATATGGGAGACAGAAGAAAGGAGATGATAAGTTTAGTAAACTCCTCAGGTGGTTCTTGATTCTGTTACTGTCTAGGGATCCCGATCAGGTTCAGTTCCCCTTCTAATTAGTGAGTTGCAGGGCAGCAAAAATCTGAGACACAGCAGGAAGCAACAGGTAACAAACTCTAGTGCAAGTGGAGAAGCACATACATGTATGCATGCAAGTGTTCGTGAACAAACACACATATATATGCACACTCACCAGAGAGAGGGAGAGAAAGACAGAGCATGCACAAAGCACACAGACTTCCTACACAGGAGAAGGACTGAAATCTGTTTTACCTCTGGAGGGCTGGGGGTATTTTAAGTATTTTTGGTGGTATAGGATGGGCCCCCTTCCCCTCATTTTAGAGTGGTCAGGTTAAACAGAGGAAAAAGAACTGATAGCTCACACCCTCTAGTAAACATGTTTTTGGTGGTACAGGATAGATATCCCTCCTTTAATTTTGGGTTAATCAACCGAGACTAGTGATTCTCAAGCTGTGGATGGAAATCCCATTGTGGGGGGGGGGGAGGGGTCAAATGATCCTTCTACGGGAGTCAGCTAAGACCAACAGAAAACATAGATATTTATATTATAATTAGTAACAGTGGCAACTTACAGTTATGAAGTATCAATGAAAATAATTTTATGGTTGAGGGGTCACCATAGCCAGAGAAACTATATTAAAGGGCTGCAGCATTAGGAAGATTAACAACCACTGACTTAGACAAATAAAGGAGAGCTGAGAGGCTCACAGCCCCCCATTTACATGTTAAGAGCCAGCGCTGAACATATGTAATCAGTATATTCTCATTCCTTTTCTTTCTCTAGGTTGTCAACAACTTGTTTTTCTGTGCCCCGTGATCCTTCTGGTGCATCTTTCTTTTGTGGACTTATAAAAAATAATTTGTTTGTTTGTTTGTTTGTTTGTTTGTTTTAATTTGGCATCTATGACTTCAGAGGGAACATGAGCCCAGTGCCATGTGTGGGGAAACTTCCCACACGTTGTTGGTCAGGATGATCTCAGATACTACCAAAACAATACAGGCTACTGCTATTCCTTTTGGTTGCCCACCAGAACTTGATCTATTGATAAATACACCATGTATTTTGGTTATCAGACTTGGAAAATGAAGATAGTACTGGCCTGGAAGCTTCCTCCCTCCCAGCTAGCTTTCATAATATCAGACGGTGCTTTACAGGATAATCAGGGAAAAGAGTCATAGTCCTACCCAGTTGTGAATGCTTCAATAATAAGCTACAATCACGACTCTCCTGGAAAGACATGCTCAAGGGTGGAATAGCAGAATGAGTGTTATGGAGGTAACTAATTCCTTTCTAATCAGATTTCTGACCCTATCTACAAGATAGAGTTCATGCCTGGCATTATACATCTAGGGAGGAACCCGTGGCTGGAGGGGTGAACCAACATCTATTATTTCTCTAAATGGGCTTAGTATCATAGCACCTTTTAAATACCTTTTAAATATAGGTATTTTTATACCCATCGTTTACTGTAATTCTCAGTCTGCATCAGAGAAGTGTCTTTGTGCATTGGATGATGGCTAACGCAAAAATTCACAAATCACCGAAACTCAGGGAGTAAGTGTCTGTGGAGTGCTCATCCGCAAATGAGGCTTCTTCATCCCCAACCCCTAGTACTAAGGCTTAGGTAATGGAAGAGGAGGCAGATTGTAAGAGCGAGAGGTTGAGGAGAACTGGGATGGAACAATGTCTTCTGGATGTTGCAAGACTACAGAGCTCATGAACTTGCAGAAGCTATTGGGGGCTTTGACAAGGTCAAGCCAATCAACATTCGAGCGTAGGATGAGATGGGTTCATGAGTCCCCATCACTAACTGAGAAGCTATGGAGAATTGATGACTTCTGGGGGAGGGAAAGTCAGTTTGCTTTAAGGATATTGTCCCTGGTAGGTTGACCGCACTCCAATGTGTGGTTACGCACCCACATATACATGAGTAAAACAAACTGGACTCAATGGGCTACTTTCAGAAAAAATAAAGGATGTTAATCTGGGAAGTAAGAGTGGAAGAGGATCCAGGGAATATGGGAGGCAAGGATATGTGTGACTATTAGTGAAACGTATTGTCTGGATATATAAAATTCTCAAAGAACAAATTAAAAATTGAAGTTATTTGCTTTCTCTTCTATTACTAAGAGGTTTCATTCCTCATGGCCAAGCACCTCTCCATCCCTCATGCCATGATTACAGTGTACTGTCTCCACACTGGGCTGAAGCATGTGGAGAGCATTGGCTTCTTTCTACAGGGTCCTTTCCTGTCAGAGACTCCAAGCACAGGGCTGCCATGCCCTGTGGACAGAGCACCCTATAAGTGTTAGCTTGGACAGATAGCCAAAGAACTACACAGTCAGATAATAAAGCTGAAACAGGCCTCGTTCCTGCACAACACCTGATAACATTCATTTTGATTGAGCTGATTTGGGACTTAGAACTTCATTTTTCCTTTTATAGCACTTCATTTGATGTGGGCAACTACACAAGACTGACAAGATAGTTTTCTTTCATGGATTTAATTCTTTTATAATTTACTATCCAAGGAATATTCTTCTTCCAGTTGAATTCTTAGTATCATTTATTACTGTGCTGTTATTTTCCTCATCCAAGTTATAAATAATAGTTCTGGACAGGGCCTTGTATATGACATTTATCTTAACCTCCCTGGAATTAAACTTGTTTTCTCAACTGAATTGTGAAGTCCTCAAGACAGACAACATGTATCATTCATGCCCTATTTATAATCTCTTAACATCCCTCTGTTTATTAAATACTAGGAAAAGTACTGTCATCTTTGATAGCAGTACAGGAAGCTAGCTTGGAGTCCACATGTCTAGTCTAGGATCAGAGTGCCACTCCCTACAGTGGGGTCAGTTGAGTTGAATTTTTAAAACACTCTGATACATCTATGAAACACTTTTTCACAAACTGTGAGAAATAGCAGTAGTGTTACCATGAAAGTAGTTACCTTTGCGTTGCTGCAACCAAAAACCATAAATGAGAAACATCAGTAAAGATTTATTTTGGTACACTGTTTCACAGGGGTTGGTCTGTGTTTGTTTGATCATATGTGCTTAAGCAGCAGGAGGGTTGTTGCAAAGCTATTCACTTCATGATTGACCAGGAAACAGAGCGGGCAACAGAAAGCAGCCAGGGACAACATGCCTGTTCCCAGTGAGCTATCTCCTCTTGCTAGACCAACCTTTCCAAACCTTCAGAACTACTCAGAATGGAGCTACCAATTGAGGACAAATTATTCGTCTCACGAGACATGAGCACACACACACACACACACACACACACACACACACACACAGTGGTATTTCAATTGTATTTTAATAAATAAAGACTACCTGAAGATCTGAGAGTAAAACAGTCCCACTGGTCAGTCTTACAGACCAGGTTATGGTAACACACACTTTTAATCCTAGTAACCACAATGACAGGCGCCTTTAACCCCAGTAGCCATACTAGTTGCCATAGAAATCAGGTGGTGCACACCTTTCATCCCAGTTCTAGGGCGGATTATAAAACAGGAGGAAACAGCTTTCAAAACACAGTCTCCAGAAACTTAACAGCAATATTTCTGGGCATGGGAGCAAACACCATTTATCCCAGCACTCAGGAGGCAGAGGCAGGCGGATTGCTGTGAGTCCAGTCGACACAGCAAGTTCCACATAGTGAGACTCTGTCTCAATACACACACACAAAAAATGAAATGGCCAATTTTATGTGATGTGCATTTTATCTCTATAAAAAGTAAAAACTTAAATACAAAAACAAAACAAAAAACAAAACAAAACAAAACAAAAAAACCCACAGTCTCATTCTGAGATTCCAGGAGGCAGGATCGTCATTTCAGACTGAGGTCGAGGTAAGACACAATGTTTGGTTGTGCTTTCTGGATCTTCAGGTTGAACCCCAGTTTCTCACCCTGAGATTTTATTAATCATGCATCATTTGGCACCCAACTTTTTGTGGCACTCTTTAAGAAAATACCATTTGCCTGAGGCTTTTTAGCCACCAGCCCAGGCGAGGGCTAGGAATACTCTATCACAAGTATGATCTACATAAAGGAAAGGGTAAAACAAATATCAAAGTCATAAAATATGCTATTTATTTGTTATCATATAGTTTTCTATGACTGCCACAAGACATATTGATGTCTAGGTTGCTTAAATATTAGAAATCTACTTTCTCAAAATTCTAGAGGCCGAGTAAATGTACAAGGTTTTGAGTGTTGATTTCATTTCAGACCCTTCTCCTCTCTATAATGGCTATTTTTCCCCTGTGCCCATTTTCTACGGTACTTATATCCTAACCTCCTTTTCCTATAAGGACACTAATATATTGTATTAAGGTCTACTCTGATAAACTTGTGGCGTGATTCCCTATTTACTCCCAGGAAGTGTCATTTGTCTGTCTGTGGTGGGTGGTGCCTGGCAGATGGTGTAGTTTCTGGGTCTGATGATGGGCTGCAAACTTCTGCCTCAAATCAGGGTCAGAAACTGCTTGTAAAATGTAGTCTTCTAGGTCAAGGCATAGCCTGTCAAACTGTTGTTTCATACAATGTGAAGTAATTTGGATTAGGACATAGCTTGATCTCAGTCTTCCACAATGGCAGTGTGTTTAAACAAGGCCATCCAGCATGGTGCCCAGAGGGCGCTTGCTGGGGCAGAGCTGTTTGTCTCAGGAGCAGCTGCTGGTGTGTAAATGGGAACTAGTGAGCTACCTGAAACCCACTGGGAGTTGAAGACACTGTTTCATGTTGCTTAGAAGACACTTGCTCTGATGGCTTCCCAGCCACAGATGCTCATGAAAACATAGTGCTTTCCCTTCCAACAGGCAAAGGAACCCAACATGCAAAGGACACCGTTTGTAGCGGGTGACAAGAAACATGAAAAACCAGAGCTGCCTGCCCTTACATAGCAAACAGGAAGACTCACAGGAACAGTTCTCCACTCTTCCCAGGAAAGAGTTTACCCAAACATGCTAGGTTGATAATTCAATTAAACACCATTCTATTTCTATTAAACACCCTTCTATTTCTTAGTTACTAAGTGGAATTGATAAATGAGTCAGGCTATTTGTAGTAAATAGAATTTAGGCTGTAGAAAAGAAGAAGGGTATATAAGACTGGTCAGGCAGCTGGAGCAAAGGCACAGAAAATAATCTTAGAACAGGAGCTGCCAAGGAAGGGTATAGGACAAGGTATTGAATGGGTACAGATGCCATCCTTAGCACCTTAGATAGAGAGTCTGCCACTGCAGCCAGACCTCCAGATTAGAAGCCAAGAACAATTCCCAGCACAGCAAGCAAAACCTTTAAATATTATGAATTCTAAGTTTATGTGTTTGCAGTTGCATAGCAATCAGGAAGGCGAATGTTCTAAGTAGGCAGGTGTATGCTGCACTCTGCTTAACTTGAAAGCATCGCTTTTAACCCTTGCCAGCCTCAGTTGCCTGTTCTGTCTAGGCTATAATCATCACAGTCATCCTTACAGTGAGATCATTGCAAGCAGGTATCTAAAAATACTCTTGGTAAAATATCATTTTCCAAAACAAAGCTGGAAGAAATAATTTTTAATAAAAATTGCTAGCAGCAGCTCTCAGAAATGGAAGCTTAGTCATATGTCTTTATAGAGGGTTGACCACAAGCATCCTTAATCATCTTCTGATATTGGAAACCTTATTAAGCATGTGATGGAGGCCAATCTCCAAGGGATAGTGGCATCTCAGAGGCTGCTGTAGAATAGAGACCTTGCTACTGTGTCTCAGTTTAGGTCTTATCACACATTTGGATAGAGGTCAAACAGCTCACAGGTATTGTTCTCCCTTGCTAGCTCATGTACCAGGGATAGATCCTGGTCCATTGCCAGGGACCCCTCAGAAAGCTCAAGCTACACAACTGTCTTCCACATGCAGAGGGCTCATGAGCTTGGTTCAGCTGTCTCTGTAGATTTCCCCTTCATGACCTTGATCTCCCTTGCTCATATATTCCTTCCTCCCTACCTTCGACTGGATCTCTCATGGTTCTTAGATGACAGTCTGGCAATCTAGACTCTCTGTTAAGTCCTTCTATCTGCATAAAACTGTACTAAGGACTTTGCATATTTTTTGCTTGTCTGAGTATGAAAGCAATGTGGTTGAGTCTGTGTCAGTCAGTCCCAGCTATAGATACTGGTAAAGAACACTGTGTACACACCAACATACCATCAGCAGTGTTTGAAAGTTGTGGCAGGGCATATCTGAGAATATAAGTCCCATTTAGCATTCACAGTGAGTAAGTTAATGCAGGCAAAATTCTGAGCATGGGAAGAAAACTAATCAGAAGTAGAAATATATACACACATTAGAACTACAAGGCAGGTGATCTCACTGTTGAGGAGTACTGTCTACCAGTGGAGGCTTGGACAAAAATCTTCTACCATCCCCAATAATGGAATGACTGAGTAAGTTGAACAAAGAGGAATTTACCCTACAGACTACAGCTTAGAACTTTGCCAAAAAAGTACAATAATGGCTTTCCTCTGCACAACAATCTGTAAACATCTCCCTGCCTCAGGGAGGAGTGAACGTATGAGGGTCCCATCTAAGGAGACAGACGTCAGAACTTTACCTTCAGGGAGAGTCACAAAACAATGAAGAATGTGAAATCAGTCCAATAAGGAGGAGTGCAGGGAAAGGCAGGAAAAGACAAGTTCAAATGCCAAAGACCATAAGCCAAGCCAGATCAGTTGGAAGAAGCTAGAGCAGATGTCAGGGACAATAGTGAGACAAAGGAAAAAATGCAGGCAGGGGCAGAGGGCAATGACTTATGAGCTGGTGCCACGCAGGCCTGCAGATGTTTGCTGTCAACCAGGTGAGTGGGGTTTCTGGGTTCAGCTGGTTTCTCATGCATAGACCTGGTTTTTGACCAACCCATCCCAGAGATCAAGCACAGTCTCCTTCAGGATGGCTGATTCCATATCACTCCAGGTTCTGGTGGATTCTCCAAATCAATATCTAAGACTTTCTGGAACATTTGAAAGGATAGAAAATAGAAAAGGAAGATTGACTTTGATCTTGTCTAATGAATTATTGCTATTCTTTTTTTTTTTTTTTAGTTTCAGGAGATCCTTTTTTTTTTTCTACACAAATTGAGATTAAACAAAAAAATACCCCTGTCATCAGGCTGAGTGTGAGGGTGCCGTAGTTAGGGTTACTATTGCTATGGTGAAACATCATGAACAAAACAATTTGAGGAGAAAGGGGTTTATTTCATCTTACATTTCTACATTGCAGTTCATCTTCAAAAAAAAAATCAGTACAGGAACTCAAACAGGGCAGGAGGCTGGAAGCATGCTGCTTCCTGACTTGTTCCTTGTGGCTTCCTTACTCATCCTGCTTTCTTATGGAATCCAGGAGCACTAGCCCAGGGATTGAATCACCCAGGGATTGATCCTCCTCATCAATTACTAATTAAGAAAATACTCTACAGCTGCTTCTTATGGGAGAATTTTCTCAATTGAGGTTCCCTCCTTTCAGATGACGCTAGCTCATGTCAAGTTGACGAAACACGAACCAGCACCAAGGGCAAAATAAACCACAACTATATGTAAAATGTAGCGCTACAGTCAGGATTTGCCACCATGATGGATTCTTTCTTCCTCTCTCATTTTCTGGTACCTTCTTCCTTCTTTACTTTAATTCTACACAGCTACACAGAAATCAGAAAATCAGACCTACCACGGCCTTCAAGGAAGTTACGTTTTCAGAGCTCAGGTTGACCTTACCACAGTGGCCTTCAGATACACTAAATTTCTGACTTCTTCCTACAGTATCTCAGGAAGGGTGATGCCTGCTGCCCACAAGGACGTAAGCAGAGGGTATCATAAGCCTGAGTCAGGGTCCCTTGGGGAAGATGAGTGGAAACCTCATAAAACAAACTCAAAGCATGTGTTTTACATAATAGTGGCAATCACAAGGCCAGACAGCCAGCTGTTTCCACAGTTGTAGGGACCTTTACCCCGCCATTGTTCAAGACCTTTCACAGATGACTCATTCTCCCTCGCCTCTATAGAAAATCTGTGTCAATCACCAAGATGATATGGATTTGCAACAACCTCTTCAACAGTCTGGGAAGTTCATGTAGATCATGTGACCAAAGCCATGTATAATTTATTTTACAAGCGAACAGAAAAGGCAGCCACAACGCAAGGGTAAGGGTGGTAGCTGAAACCACACAGAAAGATGAGTGTGAAAAAGGCACTAGATTGGAAATCTGAAAAGAAAGTCACTTAAAGAGAGAACAGAAAGCAGCAAGTAAAGAGAAAATGGCATTAAAAGAGTGTAGGCAGCGGAACAGGAATGTGGGGAAAGAAGTGACATCAGCAGGGGTGAGATAGAGAAGATTCCCGTGATTTCCATTTCTCCAACCCTAAGATTAAATCTGCCATGGTACCAAGTGGCTTGCAGCCTCACCTCACACTGGTTTGTGTTGTTGTCTAACATGTCACTCTGGCTTTCTTTAAGTTCCTCTTAACACTGAGGTATTTCTCCTATCACAGGGCCTTTGTGTCTGTGTTCCTCTGCTTGGAACACTCTTTACCCTAAGTTCACTTTATCCATCTTTCCAGTTGTAGGTAAAGCACCACATGCCCAAGCCACACCTCACTATCTAGACCAGATCAGCATCCATCTGTGTGTGTGCACACTTTTATACAACTTTATTCTGTCTTAATACTAATCTGTTAGTTTTTACTCTTCAAAAATTTATTTTATCCTAAATTTTTTTTTTATGATGGCAAAGCAATCTGATTCACAATCTTCTATCCCAGAGCCTCCATTCTGCCCTCTTTAAAACAGTAAGGTGCCTTTCATGTCCACTGCTGCCTCAGGAACCCTTGAAATTCAGCATGAGGATTGCTCTTTGTATAAAGCTTGCAGAGTACATTCAAGTCAAGGAGACCCATGGTACCTTTGTTTAAAGGTTAACAATTTGGACTTTAATAAATAAATTAAGAAAAAAAAAACAAAAAAAAACAGCCACCCACAAAAAAAAAAAAGCCATCCAAACATTTCAAGCTCCATTTAAAAATTTAGAGAATTTTAGAGCAATCAATAAATAGAATTTGCCCTATCCAAATCATTTGTGTTATCTGATAATTATGTTTCAGTCACCAAAATGTAAAATTTGGAGAGTGGGACTCAAGTACTCTTTAATATAGCTGTCTGGATTTCAACTTCAGTGTGTGCCAACTGACAGAAAACTAATCATCACGCAAACCTTGAATGATGCTTTCCAACTTCACTTTTTTGTTTGTTTTCTTGAGACAGCATCTCACATAGATCAAGATGGCCTTGAACTCCTAATCCTCTTGCTACCACCACTCAAGCACTGGGATTGCACAAACACTGAACCTGGATTCATGAGGGGTTCTCTAACCACAGAATCATGGAAATTCAGCTTGTTTATTAGGTGCTGCACAAAGGGAGACGTTGGCCACTTTTGGTTGGAGATCTCTGCACGTGAGCAGTCTCAAGATGCAACTGTTCCTGAGAAGGAAGTTGCAGTGATGAGTCTGCACACAATGATCAATTGTTCATAAGCACTCATGCTGAAACTCCCGATAAAAGCTTTGTCGTCCCTCATGAGCCTGGCCCATGTGGGTAACAGCTTTGCCAGTTTACCATGGGCCAATTGATCTAGCACTTCTCAACAGGCCTTTCTCATGTCAAAATATATGCCACTCAGGATTTCACCACCTCAGCAATTCCTCTGCTCCCTACAGATATTTGCAATAGATTCCAGCCATAAATGACCAATCAATATAACCAGTCCATTCAAAAGTAAATTTGTTTAAAAACTTAGAAACAGGAACCTATTCATTTGTCTCTAGAAGAATATTCAATGTTACTTAGCAAACTCAGAAATGAATGGTGCAAATTAAGATGGCTCATATTTTGAAATAATACTAAAATCTTTTATTGAAAGCATAAGATCTATATCTACTGAATGAATAATTTAGATCAGGAAGCCATAGAACAAAAAGATCTAACAATCCAGGGCTAACAACCCAGAACAGTATAAATCAGGATTCCCACTCGAGCATGATCTCTTGGAGATGCAGTCAGATGGGGGCTGATGTGGAGGAAGCCTGAAGTGGCATCACTTTGCCTGAAGACGGGAGAGTTTAAGCAGTTGGAGACTGATTTATATAGGGTTTAGTTAAGAAATCTGAAACCAAGGATTTGGCATTGTTGATCTAACTCTATCCAGGAGAGAGAAATACGGAGTCTGGCAGCCATAGAGAGGACATTGGAGGCATTAAAGTCATATTTTGTTATTTTGGTCACAATTCAAAGAATATCTAGATTTTACTTCATTCTCTCCGTCAAAGATACATAGAGAAATAAGGCTCATAATGTCAAGCCAAGCAACACATTTCCATTGCTTACTAGAGCTCTGGTTCCAGATATTTCTGTAGAACACTGGGACTAGACCAAGTATGGGAGGGAGGGGCCAAAGTAGCTGCCTGCCAGAGCAGGCTAAATTACCAAGTCTGTCCATTTTACCCGGCAACTCAAGTGACTCATCTCAATAGTCTCCTCCCAAGGCTAAGTAGATTCACAGACAGCCGAGGAAAAAGAGATGGGATAGTTGGGAAAGTTTTTGACTTGGTGCCTAATGCTGCATTCCCCAGATCCTGGCTAATCAGAGCAACAACCACCTGCAGGAAGAGGAACACCCCAAACAGAAAAGATTTGGCAAGGCTTCTGAGTTAGGCAGAATTCAATAACCTCAGATTTATCCCTCTAGTCTACTGACACCCAGCAAGGCAGGAATATCCATGGCCTCACTTCCGTCTGCCAGCTGGCAGTCTCCGAGGACCTCAGCCTGTCCTTCATTGCTCCCATCCACATCCATAAAAGTGCATCCTTCCCTAGTCACATGTGGGCACCTTCACTCTCATGGGTCCTGCTACATTTTCACAAGACAGAATAAAGACAGAGAAAATAAATTACTTTCAGCTTCAATCTTGGTGGCCGTCAATGAGCACTTGCTTGTGTGAGTTCCTATACTCTTGTTTTAGGATAGCTATTCCATTTAATTTCAACAACTACCTATAAGATAGATAAAATTGTTATCATGCCCATCTCATGGGTTTGAAGATTGAAATATGCATAAAATGCTCCTGATTTGGGATAATAATTGAAAATTTTTAACTATGATTTTATATACTGGGTATATATTATTAGTGTATAATTTAGAAATTACATGTATCAGATGAAGAAAACGCTAAAATGAACACATCAAAATATGATTATCTGCAGCTGATTTTAAATGAGTTGAAAATGAAACTGTAGTCTTCAGTTTCACCTCTGATTGTCACATGTGCCAGGAGATTTCCGTTACAGTAACATTTTTCTATACTTCCTAATCTACAGAGTCAAATATCCATTCAATAACAAAAGTATAAAATCACTAGGACATGGTCCTTAGGTCCATCGGATATAGAATTTTCTGAAGTATCCTTCAGCCATTTACCATCTGTACAAGAGTTATCTCTAGGTAGAACCAAGGAGCCAAACTCAGCAAAGTAATACTCATTTCACTTTCAGTCTTTGCAAAGAAACAACACACGCAGGCCAAAGGTAGGGAGATATTTCCTTTCTACTATTACCACTTCCACCAGAGCCAGCAACTGTCTTCCATACTGGGAGACAGCTGCATATGGGACAATGTGAAATATTCCTTCATCCCCCTTTTCATCCCTCGATAGTACCTATCTTTCTGAATCAACTCAAGGAAGACAATGTCTAGCAGCATCTGAGAGTAAAATAGGACACCTTCTGGGCCACTGTCAAAAGTATATGAAGTCTCCAAATGAGGATAGTTTTCAGGCCAAATAAGTATTCATTCACTAAGCATTACAGGCCCCTCTGAATTCAGCCATTTTGTGTTTCTATGAAAACAATAACCGAGGCTAACATTATGGAGATTTAGGAGTATATTGCCTGTGTCTGATAAACACATTACTGGATAGTAATCTCCCTCTGCAGATTATTATTGGTTTCCCCCGCTCTCCAAAGGACATCAGTGTCTAACAGAGACTGAGCATCTAACTGATGCTTCTACCCTTTCATGCCTGTTAGGAGCTTGCGCAGAATGGTGCTTATATCTTCAAAGGGGATGCGCTCTGTCGCCTTAGAAAGCTGCCATGCATTCCCTGCTTGAATCTCCTTTCCCGCTTCCCATTCAGGGCAGTCACTACTCAGAATTCGATTCCTCCTGAGGAGCAGTGACCACCACCCCATCGTCTGTTCTTACAGTACACGGCTCTCAGATTGTTTGACTGTTTTATTTGAAGTCTCCTCCAGGGAAGCACTTGGTCTCACCCTCTCCACTGGAAGTCCCATGCTCCTAACTGCCCACAGAGCATGGCAGATGGCTCTAGCTGGGTGGTCAACAGTGCTCCAGGGGGAATGAGAGGTTCAATTTTCTTTTACTTATTTTCCCATTCTCGTACCTATTCCCATTTTAAGCCTGAAAATTCTGACGCTTCTGCTCATGACACCATCAGTCTGGTTTAGTTGTATTTAACTAATGCAGTTTTGATCTCTAACCTAGCAAGGAAGGAAATGCCTGTGTATTAAAATCCTTGGTGATTACAAGATTCCATGCTGCCATGGAATGAAAGAAGAAGCAGAGAAGACAAGGGGATGATCTCTATATGACCCTTCTTAATTTTTATTCTACAGTCCTCCTGTTCACTCAGAAGCAGCCGAAACGTCTTTAAACACGGCCCCTCTTTAGTCCCTCTGCCTGGGAGTCACACATCATGTGCCAGGGATCTGAAAGATTGCACATGCTCTGAGTGCTTTTAAAAACCGAGAAAGACTGCCATCAGAGGAAAGCAAACACAGTCCCGCCCCCAGCCCAGCTATGCACTAGAGAAGGGCATCTGTGCACGGCACTAAGTCTTGTAGAGTCGAAATGAGGATGCATCATTGCTCATATGGATTATTATTGCTTATGAAGATTTGATCAAGAAACAAATGTTAAGTGCATAGCCAAGGTGATTGGTGGCAGGCAGTCGCTGCTGCCAGGTCTCTTCTTCCCTTTGCCGTTATCATGGGAGATTTTGAAATAGGCAGGCTTCAGAGCTCCTTCAACCCCTGAAAATTACATCTAAGTTGGTTATATGCACGAGGGATCTTATTTTTAGAGAAAGTATGTGTATGTATTTCCTCGGGTTGTCTTAACCAAGCACCATATGTCTAACCAAGAAAAACATATTACCTTACAGAACTTCTAACATAAAGGTATTGGCAGGGCTGGGTTCTTTCATGTGCTCAGATGGAGAAGCTATTTTAAGCTTCTAGCATAGAACCTAGTGGGAGTCTAGCTGGGATTCTCCGTGTGACTTGTCTGCATGTGTACACCTTCATTTTCCCTTTACATAAGAACACTAATTTTCCTCACTACGGTCCGCCATGAGGACTTCATCTGATTGCTTAAAAACACTCTATTTCTAAATAAGTTCTTATTCACACAGTTCTGGGGTTAACCTTTTCCTCCCCGGGTTGTTTTTGGCCGTGGTGCTTACAGCAGCAGTAGAAGAAAAATAGGACAATTTGATTCACACACATTGAACACACTATAAAGCCAAACTTGAGTGGTTACTATGGGTAACATAAAAGTCATTTAAAAATTAGCGGTCTGAAAATGGCTTTTTTTCTTAAAGCCTTTTCCTTCTTCATTGAAGAACAATCTACACTGTGATATATACGGATACTCAGACAATGGAAATGATTCCGAACAGCTAGCAAAAGAAGCCTGTGGGTTGTGGTTTAGGAAAGATCTTTCAATTTGACCTACTCCATGACACGGTACCTTAAAGGGGAGGTACCTGAATCGAAATTTTCTAAGATGCTGCTTTGTAATATCCATGCTATCCTTATGTCTGTCCATCACTGTGCACAACTCCTCTGGACTGAGAATTTATGACGACAAACAGGATGCCCCCTTCTTCATCTCTTTTAGATGTTGTTGCTCTTTGGGACCTAGGTAGTTTGAGTTGTAATCAAAGACTTAAGTTCCACATCAGGACTTCTATAATCATACTGCTGTCGTTGATGAGCTAAGCAAAGCCACTGATGCAACTGATATCGGAAGTGTTGGAATCTATCTTAATTCCTCTGCAGAGCTATTGTTTACTTGTCATGTGGTATGAGTTACAGTGTCAGGAGTCTATTTGTGGTAGGCATGTCCTGGATAGTTTTATGTCTACTTGATCCAACCTAGAGTCATTATGGAACAGAGAGCCTCAGCTGAGAAAATCCTCTCCAAGACTGGTTTATAGATAAGACTGTGATTTATTTTCTTGATTAATAGTTAATGTTGGAAGGCTTAGCTCACTATGGGTAATAGAAAACAGACTTAGCAAGCCATGAGAAGCAAGCCAAGAAGCACTCCTCCACGGCCTTTTTATCAGCTGCTGCCTCCAGGTTCATGCCTTGAGTTTCTGTCCTGAATTCTCTCAATGATACACTGTGATATAGAACTGTAATCTGAAGTCAACTCTTTCCTCCCCAAGTTGCTTCCAATCATGGTGTTTTACCACAGCAACAGAAACACTAACTAATGCATGGTAGGTGAATGCGGAGGAGACAGTGGAATCTGGCAAATGGACATTTTTCCGTGTAAGAAACTTAATAAAGTATATATCTATGTTGGACTTGAGTTGGTTTTCTGATTGCTTCCACAATGTTAATGTGTACAGTCACTGACATCTCCAATAATCACATAAATCAAAAAAAGGACACATTCACAAGTAGGTGCCTTGTCTTTTACCACTCCATGCTCTATGCCACCTCAGGACTCTTCCAGAAAGACCATTACCACTCAGGGCCTCTTATTTCTGCTCTTCTAGAACTGTGAACAAATAAAAACCCCTTTCTTTCTAAGCAGCCTGCCTTGGTTACTTCATCCTACTAATGTAGAAAAAAAACAAAACAAAACAACAGACCAATACACCAAATACCACTGAGAGGTTATTCATTAATGCTTCTTGAGTTTGAAAAATGATTTTGCATAGTAGCAAATCTTAGATCTAACATTTGCTTAGAGGGATGGTTTTCTGAATGAAAACTATAGAAATCATGTTTTAGCAAAAAGAAAATATGTTTTCCCATCATATATTACCATAACTGTTGGAGGAAATGAAGACTTAGCTATGCAATCGAGCAACTATGAGTTAAAATAAATGTACAGTAAATCACCAGCAATTACACAACTGCAGCCACAGCACAGAATACAGGCGCTTATACTCAGATGGCTTGAATGCTACGTGTTCTGCGCTCACTGCAAATTATTCTTTAGTTGATGGTACTAATCTATATCTTACAACATTAAATATGAAACAAATTGAAAGGCATGTGCCAATGTTTGCTCAAATAAAAACGTGTATTTAAAATTAAAAATATTATAGAGACAAGCATCATTCTTCATGCATGAAATACACAATGAGTTCTGGGCCCAGTATTTTTCTGCATATGTTAACTGAGTTTGTAATTGTACCCTAAAGCAAATAAAAATGTATTTCTAATATTACTATCCTAGCAATGTTTGTAAAAGAGATGGTTATTGATGACAGGATATCTATAAAATTTAATTTGCTTTTAAAGTGGCATCTAAAAATTATTCACAAATCCTGGACTGAAGGGACTCATTCTCATCCAGCTGAAATTGTGGAATTATTTAGACTGGAAATGAATGACAGATGCATTGTTTCTTCAGCTGAGGTACGTTTGTGGCTAAAGAAAAGCTAGATCTATGCATCTGGAGAAGTTGAAAACACCATGGGTGGTATGAGCAATGTACGGGCACAGTGCCTGAAAGGAATCATGGGAATGCTGAGGGTAGAGGCGGTAGAAGAATCCAGCAAGAGTTAAGTGGGGGCTTTTGAGTGGTGTGATCTTAGTGTAGTAGGAATTGTCTGTGCCTCACAGAACATTTCCACTGAGATACAACTTTTGATCCTCTTTAAGTATTTGAATAGCTTTTAGGTGTGTCCCAGATTCCAATTTTAAGAAGCTACATGTGGCAAAGCTTCCAATAAGAAAGTCATCTTCATCATAAGAGAATAACTGGAACCAGAATGTCCAGGCAGGCACCAGAATCTCCAGGCAGGCACCTTGACTCCCTTAGCTGTAGAAAGCAGGTGATAGCTCTAAGTTATGGCTTTTCATTTGTTTTTGTGAAGGGGTTTAATCACTAGAATGGGTCAAATGCAAAAGGAAAACACACTCACTTTCTGTGTCCCTGAGTAAGATAGGTTTTACTTCCTGCTTTGATTGTGAATATGGCCAGATATGTGCCCAGAGTCTTAAGACTGAGCAAAGATCAGTGGTTTGGATGGGGATACAGGAAGCAGGCAGATACTGTCACAAATTCTTCGTAGGCTGGAACTCTTGGAATGCAGCAGCGCCATTCTTGGTCTTTGGCTGGCCTCCACTTCTCCTTTGTGATTCCAGGAATCAGAATAGCTACTGTAGAGGGCAGGTGCTTGGTGATGGTTTATAATTATGAATGTATTACAGATAATGAGAACAGGGAAATCCCTAGAAAATAGACCAGAGGAATGCTAGCGGGTGAAAATACTCCTCCCAACACCAAGGATGGCAAGAACTCAGATCTCAGGATAACCGAGGAGATGGATGCAAATGTCAGCTGTAAGAACTACATTCTCACATTAGCTGGGGTCCAACACCAAGGATGGCAAGAACTCAGATCTCAGGATAACCGAGGAGATGGATGCAAATGTCAGCTGTAAGAACTACATTCTCACATTAGCTGGGGTCCTGATCAGCCGTGAAGACTGAAGGAGAAAAACAGATCAAGACTGGTTTTGAGACTTCCTTCTGAGCCAGGCAACTGAAGACTGGACGTTAGAGAAGATGAGACTTAGTAGGCTCTGAAGAGAGGATAACCAGTCTGGTTTTTATTATGGGAAGTATTTTATTTACTAATTACAGAAGAGTTTTCACTTCCTTATAATTGAGTTCATCCATATTTATTACAGAAACGAACACATGAAAGAACAGTTTGTTAGATGTCATTAAACTTGTTTAAGTGTATAATAAATTACAATGTAGATTGTTTTCAGCATAAAGCAAGCGTCACACATTCCTCTTGATAACTAAAGATGATACATGGCCAAATGAAACACAGTGATAGAAGAATCTCGAATAATAAGTCTTCCTAGCAATCAGAGGACCCAACCCTGATTAACAGATGAGGAAGCGGAGCACCAACAGCTGGTGAGCTCCTCTACAAACGCTGAAGGCACTGACTACGTGCCAGGCACTTGCTTGGTGCTGGAGATATTAAAGTAAACAGAAAGAACATGGTACCCGTACTCAAGGAGCTCTTAGGCAGGATAGTGGAGAGCAGTTTCCAGTCATCAGGAAATTCTCACACAGCATAATGAATATTGTGAGCAAGGCATGCCAAACTGCAAGGTGCAATGAATGCAGGCGTGGGAGCAGCTTGTACAGGTCACATGTGAGCTGACCTTAGAAGCATGAGCAGAGGTCATACTGACACAGCTTTAGTGAAACAGAGTTCCAGGAGAGTCAAGGCAAGAACAGGCATAGTGCATTTAGTACTTAAAGGAGTTAAGCGTAAAAGAGAATTCTAGTCCCGACTTCGGGGGCCTCCCAGCTCAGTGCTGTTTTAGGAGCCTGTCTCCCACTAGAAAATATACGAAGCTTCATCTCACTAATCAGTACTCTAGCAAAGCAGCCCACCCGGCTCTCACTTCATCTCATGTGGGAATACTAAGATTGCCTAGGCCTCCTGCGTAAAGCTTGCTTTTCCTTTCAGAGCAATCATTACTCCCTATTATAAACTTCTGCTTCCTTACAGCGCATCTACATTCATTGGGTCATGCCACAGAATTCAAGTCTGGAAAGAATCTTAAAGGATCATTTTGCAGTAGCCAGAGGTAGGGGTGGGGTCAGCGGGAACTGTTGCCATTCTGGTACAACTCTGGTAGGGGTGGGGTCAGCGGGAACTGTTGCTATTCTGGTGCAAGCAAGGGACTTCCTTTATAAGGAGAGAATTGAACTAAATCATTCTATACGTTATTATCATCTTCAGTTCTTCGTAGCAGTAATAAAGCATTCATCCCTGCAGAGGCAAACTCCTTGTACCCACTCCCATCCCTTCCTTCTCTACTGCATGGACTACACACCTGCACAGAGAAAGAGCGGCCCCAGATGGCCCCAGAAGTGTGCAAAGTGTCGTCAGGCAGTTGAGGCTAACACGAGTTCTCCACCGAAAATGGAGCTGAGCAATTGGCATCAGATGTACAAGAAACCCCACGTCTGTGTTTATCCTCCTAAAATGATCTATTTCCATTGAAGAGTTGCATCCAAACCAGTCTCTAATCCATCTCCAGACAGACTCACTAAGGTCCGAGGTTGGTTGCTTCTGTCCCAGTGAGTTCACCAGGAGCAGTCCTCCCTCATCTTCTCTGGCTGTGCTGTCTGGCACGTACTCGGTGGGATGAACACAGAGGGGTCCTTAATTCCTAGCTGCACATCAAAAAACCGAGTGGACAGGACCACAGTGTAATTCCTGATGAAAGTCTCCTGGACAGGATAACAATCCTTGGCTGTGTAAACGCCGATCCAGGTTTCATCTAAAGAGAAAAAAAGTTGACCTTTTCAGAGAGAAGATAGGCAAAATTCCTGTACATTTCTTTTTTTGATACAATACAACTAACATAAGAGGCATATTTTAGCTTTGTAAGGATTCATTTTGGACATATTCACATTGTTTTACAATTATCACCGCTTACTTTGCAACTTTCCCAAACCGAAACTTGTTCAATGGCTTCCCATCTTCCTCTCCTCCAATCCCTTTCAACCAGCATGCTACTGACTGACTAATACTGATTTAGGTACTTCATGTACCCAGTATTTATCATTTGTGACTGGCTTATTTCTCTTGAAATAATATCCTCAAAATTCATTAATTTATTACACATGCCAGAAGTCATATCCCTTCTTTTCAAAGGATGAACACTAGTCTACCAAAGACATCATCACATTTTGGTTATCCACTTATCTGATGATGGTATCTGGGTTGTTTCCAACAGTTGGATACCAGGAATGAACCCAGTATAAACAGAGCTGTACAAATAACTCTGTGAGTCTTTGTAATCATTCTTTTGACTCTATCTTCAGAGCTGGATGCTCTGGACCATATGACAGTGTGGTTAATGTTTTGGTTAAATTCCACACTATTTCTCACAGACTGAATGTCTACTCTTTGTGTTTCAAAACAACTTCAGAATTAAAAGGAATCGCTTTGTCTTAAAGAAGGCCTGTTTGTATTCAGAGTAGTGGAGCAGGTCTGGACACTGCAGCTTTAAGAAGGGATGGTGGGGAAGGAAACGTTGGTATCTAATTCAGGGGTATTCTTGGAAAGAATTCCTTTCAGGTCACAGTCCTCATGGAGATCATGAAACGTCTACAGCAAAGGGTGAGGCCATAAATTTCAAAGTGCAGGAGACATGAAAGTAACACTAGAAGATAGAGGTGTTCCAATAACCCACTAAGAAAGCAGTTGCACATAGTTGCAAACTACACTTACGTGGGCTTCAAAACTCATCTAAGTATGCAAGTTCCCTAACAACTATCTTGCTGAAGGGACTTAGAAGAAGACAATATGCCCCCAACATACACCCTAAAATGAAGTACACGAATTCTTCCATCCTTACAGGATCTGGCCGTCTTTCTGTCAGACCACTCCTGGACTGTGATCTGCTCCTGTGGCCCCCCAATGGAGTACTGATCTTCAAAGGTAGAATTCTGGGGAATGTCAAGAGGATCCCAGGGTTCTGTCAAGGAGATCTTTGCACACTGTTTGGTGGCTTGTTCAATCTGAAACATCACTCCATCCTTATAGAGCAAAATGTATTCAAACAATCTGAAATGTGGATTCAAAGACAAACAGTTAAGGGCTTTTATGTTAAAACCATCGCGACTTTCATCAGCACAGATCCCAAATGCTTTTGATATAAGCTATTATATAAATTACTTTAAAATGATAGCAAATCATTTGTTCTCTATTGACTTTATTTGCATCAAACACCCAACTGTGGCAAAATAAAATAAAATAAAATAAAATTTAGAAGTTAAACTTGACAGTTCATGAGGTGACTTCTTGTCAGTGAACAACTACATGCTAAACCTCAGGCTTAGGCTACCAACATGAGGAAGACATGTGGGTTTCACAGCTGCTTATGATAATTTGTTTAGTTGGACAAAGAATGACTTCCCTTTGGTTGGTATCCTGGAGCATTAAATCAAGGAATTAAAGAAATATCCCATAAGACAGCACTCGCTGCAGACATGTAGACCAAGCACCTACACTCACTGCCTGGAAAACCTTCACAGTTATTTGTTCTGTTGACAGAAGGCCTGTGTGTAGCCTGAGGAGCCTGGGGCAGTAAGGACAGGGGTCAAGGAACCTCCAGAGTAAAGGACTCATAAAGCAAGCTTGCTTCCCTGCTTTCTGTCTCCTCTAGGGACTTCATGCACTAAAAATGCATGGCGAGAGGAAGGTATCCTGAGTCTTACAACTATATCTGAGCCAGAAGTCTCTAGGTATGCTGTGTTGTATCTCTTAAAGCTAAGTAGTCTTGGTATTTTGTAAAGCCTCTGGGCCATGGTCAGTTCAAAACTCAGGACACTAGTGCTGCTTGAGCAGAATGGGAACTGAGAAAACGACCTTAGAAAATGTATTTCAAAAGTAAGCAGAGGACCCTCCTGGCATGGGTTCAATCCCAGCACCGCAAGGAAAATGGGTGGCCAACTAATGATCTCTACTGAATGAGCCTTAGGCGCCACAAAACATGCTCATTTAGGATGCGTGCTCTTTATGCAAATTCTGTATATAAAATTATTTGCTTCACAATAAGGCATTATCAATAATGATACCTATTTTGTCAAAACAGTATCACTATTAGCATTACACTTGGAGTTTCTATGAGGTGGTATAGAAATACAATTATGACCTCATATTATATATTTACATATATCCTGCCTATGTCAGGATACATATATTCCAGAAAAGTTATGAACCAGCTTACAAGGGTAAAACAAACAATGAATGAAAAGACTACATGCATTTAAAGGTAGGAAGGGCTATGGAAAGAAAAAAATACACATTTGTAAGATGCTATTTATAAAGGGAGTTAACGTGGGGCTAGAGAGGTGGCTCAGTGGTCAAAGAGCTTGTGGTATGAGCATGGACTTGAGTTTGGATCCCCAGCATCCAAATAAAACTGGACATGAAAACGGATTCCTGCAACTCCAGCACTGGGTGATGCAGACAAGAGACAGGTCTCTGAACTAATTGGCCAACCAGGATAGCCAAGTCAACAAATTTCAGGTTCAGTGACAGACCTGGTCTCAAAATAATGTGAAGAGTGGCTAAAGAAAGGTACCCAGGGTCCACTTCTGGCCTCCACATGTATGAACACACCCACCCACATGCGCACAAGCATAAGCTTATACTAACAAATGCATGCACACATATACAAAACCACTACACATTTACCACACACATAAACATTGCTTTGAATGGAGCCAGTCTCTTCTGATATGCATGAAGGGTCCACATAGAATGGTCAGCATTTTGCAGCGTGGGGTTAGAATGCCTATACTATCTCCCAGTCAGTTAAGTCTCCAACACAACAGAACCTAAACATTCATTGACTACATTTAGACATGTCAACGACACATTTAAGAGCACAGTCCATGACTAAACACAAGAACCTCTGCCTGTAAGCCAATCACAATCTGTGGTGCTTTTAACGACCAGGTGGCCACCCAAGAAGCACTCTGCTGTGCACCCTCAGAGACACAGCTGAATCGCTTCCCCCCACTGTTAGCCTCGTTCTATGTTCTGCGAGGCCTGTAGTGTGCAAGCAGTGATAACTGTCTCCTGAAGGACTCATCATGGTGTGTATGGGGATGCCTTCTTAAGACCACTGCCATCAACCCCTAGCATTCATCTTTCCCATAGAGACCTTGCCACCCATGCCAGGGCTTACTGCATCTCTTTTCTGGATTTCCTGGACAGATCCCTTGGACATCATCAAATTTGTGCCTCTAGTTTCTGTCACCCCCACAAATGACTTTGTGTCTAAGGCTTGATGAGAGTTTGGCTCAAGAGGTTAGGAAGGAACACGTGAGTGGTGAGGCATGTGCTTCCAGCATTAACACGTCAGGAAATAAGTGATCCAGTTTCTCACTGTTCAGTTGCCAACTTTGATCACCAAGATAGGTGATCACACAGATGTCTCCATGAGAAATTAGCCATCAATGTTGGATTATACTTTGTGATGCTGAGAATGTCCTTGTCTGGTGTTGGTTTTAAACTTCATTGCCCATTAGGTGCTTTAACAATTTTTAGATGTATTTATCTTATTTATTGCTCAGGTGCAGCATGCATGTGTGCATGTATGTGTGTGAGAGAGACACACATATACACACAGAGGGAGGGAGGGAGAGAGAGAGAGAGAGACAGAGGGAGGGAGGGAGAAGGAGGGCTAGCTAGGTAGTTTGTATGTACAAGTCCATGTTCCTACTGAGGTCAGAGGACAACTTGCTGGAGTTAGCACTCTGTGAGAAGCTTCCAGTGAGAAAAAGCAAGTGATCAGGCTTGGTGGTAAATAAATGCCTTTAGCTGTTGTAATACCTTGGTAGCCTTCACCTAGAAATTTTAGGTACAAATCATTTCCCAGATCAGTTATTTCATGAGAAGTTGGTATAGTAAGACCAAGGGCAGAATAAATAACGGTTGCCTATGCCGTCTGATCCCTGCAGGATAACATTACTCTCAAGGCTCCGTATGTTAGGTGTATCAAGCACCATCTCCTGCCCAGTCACTGAGAAGTCCATACAGGCAGTGTCTGCTCACGATGACCCTGTTGACCTTGGAACGCTTGATGACATTCTGAGATAACAGGTATTCCAGGCTCGCTGTAGAAATTCTGGTCAAACTTGATGCGAAGCAACCTAGAAATCAGCGTGAGGCAACAGACATCATTGCTGGCATGGCCTTACAGCTATCAGAGCTTCTTATGCTGACAAAATCATAAATACAGATTGCTATTTCCAGTCGAAACTTAATATGGTAGATTTTCATTACTGCTTTTACATTTATCTTTTCCATTAAAAATATTTCCAGAATTAGTAGCAAATCGATGTATGTGCTTTATACTATAATCAAACTATTATAAAAACAAAAATGTGGAATAGAGTTGGAATTTTCATCACAGGAATTTTGTCCTTAGATGTGGAATTTTGGGGGCCTTGAAATCGATACTGTGCTAAAATGTTCAAGCAGAATAAGCCGACTCCCTGTGTGATTATGCTTCCAGATTAATAATCGTTAGCTTCCTTTGTTTCAGTTTCTTCTACATTTAGGGACTCTATACTCTTCTCTTTTGTTTAATTTTATTATTTTATTATTTAAACATGATAAAACATGTTTTGAAACTTAAACTGCTCTAGAGAAGCCTTCTGAGGGAAATCTCTCTTCCATTTCAGTCTCTCTCCTTCACATCCCTACGGATAACACTTTTCATCAGCCTCCATCTTATTTTCTGTTTCTTTCCCATCCTTACACAGACAAAAGCACCACTTGGCTCTCTGCTGTTTGGGAGATGCAACGTCATCTGAAACAGAACACCCGGGTCAGAAGGTAAGACCATGAGTGGTTGTTTTAAACATTACCAGATTTCTCTCCTGAGTGCCTGCTTTCTTTACAGTCCTGCCAAAAGAGGATGCTGCCAAACTTCTATTTGTGCCCATCTGATAAGTCAGGGAATCAGAATCCCAAGGCTAATTTTTAGACCTTAAAAATATATAATGTTCTTACAAAAGATGACACACACCTAAAGGATAACGCTTCAGAAAACTTACACAGTGCATAGTCAAGGAGCTCATACCCGGATCAAGGCAACACAGCACAGAAGTCAGGCTCCTCATCTTCCCAGGCTCTGCCCTTCTGATGAGCAGGATGGTTTTTACTCATACAGAGCAGCTGAACAAACTTACACCTGTCAAAACATCGCCCTTTGTTTTCTTGTGAAAAACAAGTCTGCTATCAAGTTTGAGGACTTTTTAATCTCCAGTTTTCTGTTTGTCTGTCTGTTTATTACTTTGACTTTTATGCATAAATTATAGATATTCTTGGCTATAGTTTTACAATGGAAAGAATTTTTACAGTTTAAGTAAGATTTTTTTATTGTTTCTGAATTCTTTTCACTCCTAAAAAACTATCCCTGACCTCATGTTTATAAAGGGATGACTCCATGCTCTTTGGGTTTTTTCCCTTATATTTATAACTTTAAACAAAATTGCAGTTTATTCTTATATATGGTGTAATATCTAAGAACTAAGCTTATTATGTTACAGTTGCTCCAACAGCATTGTTGAACAGTCTATCTTTCCTTGGCGATGGGAGATGGACCAACATGGACTCGGTCTCCAGCTGTACCTGGATCTACTTTAGGGCTTTTCCTTCTAGCCTGCTGGATTGAATGTCTGTTCACCAGAACTACATTGGTTTATTTAGAAAACTCAAAGTAGGCATCAGCTATTGCTTTCCTCTTTGTCAGAGTTTTGATGGCTATGTGGATCTAACGCTTTTCCAAACGAGGTGAGAATGAACTGTTTAGCTCGAATCAATCAACCCTCAGCTGCTGGCATTTCTGTCTTTTTTGACTTAAACATACAGATTGTTGTTAAAAGAATAATACCTTACCATGTAAATTTATCATAACCTTTCCAAGTACATATGCCCACTTTTGATATTTATGATTTAGTAATTAAAAAATTTCCCTAACAAGTCATTCATTTTTCCTTTAATTCCTTTTTATCTGTTGCTAGAATAAATGGAACTTTCCCTTGCCTGTTAGTTTATAACATGCCATTGTGTGTGTGTATATGTATCTATATATACATATAGATATGTATATATCTATATGTACATACATTATGGGTTTTTTGTTTGAGATAGGGTTTCTCTGTGTATCAGCTCTTGCTATCCTAAAACTTGCTTTGTAGACCAGGCTGGCCTACAAAATCTCCTGAGTGCAGGAGATTAAAGGCATGGGCAACCACCATCCAGCTAGATTACAGGTTTTTATTGTTAAATCTATACTCAACCATCTTACTGAATTCTCTTATTGTTTAAATTCAGTTTTGATTTTTATTTTGAAAGCTGACTACAAGAATTTCTTTAATAAATGTCTCTTCATTTCTCTTTCCTAATTCTCATCCTCTAAACATTTTTCTCTGGCTATGCTGTCTATAAAACCAACATTATTAAGCAAAGTAGAAGTGATGGGTGTCCTTCCTTGTCCTTAGCTAAGTGGGAGAAAGACTACGACCCCAATACTAAAATACATGGGTTTTATTTGTCATGATAAGAAACTGTCATTATTTCCTACAAAATACTTTCTACCAATCATGTTTATTGAATTTGATCAGTTGCTTTTCCATCAGACTAAGAATATTTTTATGTCTACCTTGTCTTAAATGTGTTTTCTTCAAAAAAGAAACTATTATTGCATCCCTTTGATAAATGTCTCTTGATTATGTTATAGTTTTAATGTACTATGGGACTCTATTAGCTAGTTAGGAATTTTGATCAACAGTAATATTATCTATATCTATCTATCTATCTATCTATCTATCTATCTATCTATCTATCTATCTATCTATCTATCTATATCTATCATCCATCTATCTATCTATCTATCTATCTATCTATCTATCTATCTATCTATCTATCTATCTATTAAGGGAAATTATAATACTTTTCATAGATTCCCATTTATCTTGAATATAATCCATGAACTGGTTCTTAATTCACTGTCATTTAAATGATTCCCATAGTTCTGTTGATATCAATAGTGCTAACTACATTTTGGCGATTACAATTTGTTTTACCTTCTTGTTTTAAATACCTCTAATGGGAATACAGAAAGATCGCTGGATCATAAGAACATCCCCTTTTATAAAATGTTACTGCTTCTCCCAAATGGGCCTTAGAGTTTTGAGTTGGATGTAGAGGCTTACACATGTCTCTGCACCCAAGTGTGTATTAGAAGGTTATCCTATCATGAGGAGAGAGAAAACTCGCTAATGTTTTCCTTTGGTGTAAAGCTTTTGAACAAAGTGAAAGGCCTTGCAGAAAGCTTAGGCATGGAGCCAAGAAACACCATTTACTAACCCTTGGTTGTCTGGTTACAATTTTAGCTTCCTCATTTCTAATATCTGAGTGTTCCAAAAATTTGAATCTCAATGTGCTTTAATGAAGATTATGGAAACAATGAACATTCAATGGTTGGACAAGTGTCGGTCATCATTGCTCTGTGGAAAAAAAATACGAGATTTGTGTATACTGTCACTAACTAACATCCAACAAAGAAATCATTCTTCTAACATGTACAGGTACATAATTTACAATGTGGCAAAGGGGGTTAATTGGTGTGGGTGGGATTGAGGGCTGGAGGGAAAATTCCTGACTGCTATGGCAAATATCTTCATAAGAGGTACACCAGGCATTTCTGCTCCTTCCTCTCATCTTTTCTCAAGCTGGAAGCAGAGGGAATTGTGTAATTTATTCTTTGTTGCCTTTTGGGCTCTGGCCAAAGACCTTAGGGAAAACCTATAAAGAAAGAAATACTGACTCTTTCTCTCAGAAAAAAAAGAGAGTGCCTGTCAAATTCTACTTTATGTACTTCTTGTCTTTGAATGTAGTTGGATACAGACATGGGGCTTGTAAGTCAGTGTGCCAGCTGGCAACTCTGAGACAACATTCTGGAAAGGGCATAACAACAGACAGGAAAGCTTAGGGTTTAGAAGAAGTTTTTACGTGAAACTTAGGAACATGTGTCATAACCATGGGTTCTTAACTGCAAATCTCTCCTGGTGTCAGCTTTTCTGACACCAGTCGATCATCACTATTGGGGCAGTTAATAACCCTACATCACAAACACTGTGTATGGACCCTTATGACAGCTGCATGAGAGTCTTCCCTTGTAGAATGAGCAAGGTTCAAGTACTTGGCTAATCTTAGAATCTAAAACATTGAAGTCTAGCCTGAGAGTGAGTTGACATAACTAGCTACTACTTGAAGAGATAAAGAGGAAAGTATCCTCTGGCTTGAATTGGGGTACTCAGGAGAAAGGAAAATAACCTGAGGTGGAGCCTACAGATTGACAGATTCAGCTGGCTGACTGTCACTAGCAATTTTATCGTTATAAATGTATTAAAATATGTGCATTTCTGTATCTGGTCCCATCAGCTGCTGGAGGAAGCCTCTCTGATGATGACTGGGTTAGGCACTGATGCTATGAATGTAACAGAATATCATTAGGAATCATTTCACTGATGTTTTTGTGAGTGTGTTTGGTTCTACCCTAGGTATCTGAGCCATCCCACTTCTGGATCCTGGCCATTTAGGCAGTGTCGGCATGGGCTCCTTTTTGTGGTGTGGGCCTCAGGTGAGATCAGTTGGGCACTCCCACCAGGTCTGAGTCACCAGCACATCTTTCAGGCAGAGCAGGTTGTGGGTCACAAATTTTGTGGCTGGGTTGGTGTTCCAGTACCGTCACTGGAAGTCTAGCCTGGTCACAGAAGGCTGGTTCAGGTTCCTTTTTCTCCATTAGTAGGAGTCCTTGCTAGTGTCAATCTCTTAAGTCCTAGGATGCTTTCACTGCACTAGGTTTCCACATTGCCTCCTAAATGCCCACCTATTTCATTTAACTCTCCCTGTACTATCTTGCTCATACTTCCCTCCCCTACCTGATACTTCCTGTTCTCAAGTCCCCTGTCCCAAGTCCATCTACAAAACCTATTTTGTTTCCCCTTCCTGGGAAGATATATACATCCTACCTAAACCTCTTTTCTTCATCTAACTTCTCTGGATCCACAGTCAAACATTCGGTGACACGAACGGATCCTTACAGAAGATGGAGAGGATAGATTATAGAAGTCAGAGGTTTTACAAGAAGATGGCCCATCGAGTCAACTAAGGAGGGTTCATAGGGTCACAGAGACTAAAGTGACAACCGCAGAGCCTGAATGGGTCTGCACTAGGTCCTGTTGTGGATATTTTCACACTGTGTGAAGATATATAGCTGTGGTTGTTTTAATAAAGAGTTGTACGGCCAATAACTGGGCCTTTAAATTTTTATGTGTTTTCAAAAAAAGAGAACTAGACACCAATAAAGACAAATAGCCCAGGTGATTCAGCCTCAGAATGCCTCTGTTGCAGTTTCCTCAAAATTCTGCATCCAGAACAACTTCAGAGCTGCTAGCTGAGATGGTCCAGCCTCACAGACTATTCAGCCAAGACTCCAGATAAGCTCTCCACATTCTCATCACACGCAGACCAAACAAAAAATAATAAAGCTACCTCTTCCAGTACTTAACCATTATCTCAGTTTTCTCAGGGTCCCCTAAAGGTGATGATGCTGCCACACAACAGGAAGCAGTGTGGAGAACATGATGTCCTCATTCCCAAGAGGCGGGGTGGTTTATGGTTTATCATTGTTTAGAGAGGTTCGTTACAAGTTGTTATCAGTTGTGGCCAGAAAAAAAAAAAAAGCTGAAAAATGGAGATTAGATTCAGGGACCTCTTTCTGAAGGGAAAAAAAGGGCGGATATGGTATAGAATTGGTGGGATAAAGGAATGGATCATTGAGTCTACTTTTGAACAACTACTAGTCTCAAATATTTTAGATTGGAATGGATTTTTGTAGTAGCTTTGAAGTTGTTCTAGATGCAGAATTTTGAGAAAACTGATACAAACTGATACAAATTTAAGGTAATTTTTGTTTGAACATACTCTATATTGTTTTCTACTTTTATTTAAGATATTTTTGTTTACTGATACAAATTTAAGGTCATTTTTGTTATATTGCTTGTATGTTTCTATTTTTTGTTTAAGGTATTATACCTATGCAGCTCATTTAACAATGCAAATTTCTAGTCCTTGAAAGTTATTATTACAAACTATTTAAGATAATTAAGAAATAAAGATAAGTAGTTAGTCATCTATAATAATCAAACTTATAGTCATGCTAGGTATGTTTTTAAGGTCAAAAAGAGATATGTTTTAAATGGATGATAGTCTCCAAATCTTTCAAAGACCCATAGAATATGACATTTAAAATGCTTAAATAGCATAAAACTTTTGATGACAGTGAGATATGTCTGCTTCCCACAGCACTAATTTATCTTAAGAAGGATGATGGAAATCACAGAATATCCATATGGAGTCTTCTTTATTATGGCAAAGTTAGCCACTGGGCAAGAAACCACCCTTGCTCAACTATTGACAGTATACCTGCGATCTGGAAAGAAAGAAGGACACAAAGAAGGCAACTGTCAATCTTTGCCAAGAAAAGGGAGGACAGTCCTTCAAAATTCCTGCTTTACAGAAAAGTCTATCAGATATTCTAAGCCCATAAGTCAAAGATTAATTCCTCAATGTTACAGAGGAACCCTAGGTAATTGTTCAGGCAGCCAGATGTCTCTGTTGTTTCTATAATTTTGAAAGTTGTTTGCTCTGCACTTCCTGTTTACTTAGGTAATATTATATCCTTCTCAGATCTCTGATGGAGTTGAAAATGAGATAGTTATAGTTACAGTTTTCCTTGTTATGAAATTTAAAAACCTTACATAAGAGATGTAAAGTTTAAAAGATTGAAAAACATAAAAGTTTAAGGTGTTTATCTAAGAAGATGTTTTTAGGTCCAAAAAGATACTTTTAGAATGGTAATATAAGTTATGCTAAAAATGGTTTAGGTATAAAACTTTGTACTCATTAAGATAGGATAGATCAGATATATTCTCTGAATGTGCCAGATACACATGGACTAGGCATTGTGGGTATAATTTTCACCTGACATTTGCTCTTATTGTATATAGCTTTATGATGTTAGAGTTAAAACCTTTCCTTTTTATTTAGACATAAAGGAAGAAATGTTGTGGAATAATTATACACTGTGTGAAGATCTATTGCTGTGATTGGTTTAATAAAGAGCTTAACAGCCAACAGTTAGGAAGGAGGTATAGGTGGGACTTCTGGGCAGAGAAAGTAAGTAGGAGGAGATAAGAGAGATGCAGGGGAGACACGAATGAAACAGAGAAGTTGGACATACCCAATGAAAGATGGATAACAAGTTACAGGGTAAAATGTAAATTAATAGAAATGGGTTAATTGAAGTTATAAGAGCTAGTTAGGAACAAACCTAAGCTATGGGCTAAGATTTCTTAATTAATAAAATGTCTCCATGTCATTATTTGGGAGCTGAATGACAGGGCAGAAAAAGACTCATTACAAGGTCCTCTGCATAAATATTGTGCTTTAGCTTGGGGATTTTAGCTGGACTCCTAACAATGGGAGTGGTAATATCTCTGACTTTTTTGCCTATTTGTGGAACCTTTTTCCTCCTCCTGGGTTGCCTCATTGAACCTTAATCTGAGGGTCTGTGCCTATTCTTATTGTATCTTGCTATGCCAAGGTTGGTTGATATCACTGGCAGGCCTGCTCCTTTGTGAAGGGAAATGAGGGAGTTGTGGATCTTGGGGAGAGGTAAGGTCAGAGGGGGCTGAGAGGAGGGAAGGCTGTAGTCAGGATGTATTATATGAGAAAATTAAATAAATAAGTAAATAAAATAAATAAGATTTAAAGTGTGCATTTTACATTAAAACTTAGTAGTGAATACCAGAGTCAGGATTAGACTCAAAGTCTGCTCATCTGTCAAACTTATTCCCATTCTCCAGTGCTATGTCCTATCTAGTCTCCACAATGAAAGCAGTGCTTCCTCGTCTACTCAGAAGCATGAGACCATCTCAGACACACTAAATTACAGACAAGGGAGTGCACTGATATTATATTTTGATTACAAAAGATCTTTGGCTTTTATGGAAGATATTGGTCAAATCTTGGATTGTTTAACCTGCAGTATAATAGATTAGTAATCTTCTGACTCTCTGGAGGAAAATCTGAGCCACAGCCACTTGTATTCTGGCATACAAGAAGTGTGAGTTACACCCTACAGTAATTACTAGATACAAAAGAGAAAAACACTTGCAAAATTCACTGTGGACTTTCTGCCAATCATATACGACTAAAAGAAAACTAGATTACTTAAGAATGCAGTCTGAGCTAAAGTTAAATGAAAGTGTAATTTATGTGTGTAATGTAAGAAGCCACAGGTGACAGACCTTCAGTATTTGGACACTAGTTCAAAAGAGAAAAAAAAAAGCTCAAGAAATTGAAGTGCTTTCTCTTCCAAAATTTTAGCTTGATGGATACTGGCAACATGTACAAATATTCTTTCATCTGATGGGAGACAAAGCATTTTTTTCCTTGAGGCAACAGTTCAAGCTAGTTACAGATACTCAAAGGAATGGACCTCATTATTATTGAGAGCCCATGTTGCCATGAGGCATGGTGTTTTCTATAGTTATATGACATGGGGGGGGGTAGAAGGAGGTTGAGGCTGGGCTAGCAGTCACCCTTTCTCTTTTAAGTAAGTAAGTAAGTATCCTTTCCCATCAGGCTGAAGTGGAAACTCACACACTTTAAGAGAACATTTAATGAAATACTTAAAAAGAAAGTCAAGATAAAAATGCAGTGGTGTTAGTGTAAGCCAATCCAGAGAAGAGGAAGAGGAAGCAAAAGATGACGAGGAGAAGATTTAAAGAAGATTATTTAGATAACAGAAATTTAAAAATGAATAAGTGGATGAAAATGTTAAAGAAAAAATAATAAACTTTAAAAATGCATGCAAGAGAACCAAAATATAAGTAAAGAGACTATTCAAAGAACAAGGAAATGAGATTAAACTTCTAGAAATAGAAGATACAGAGACAGGGGGGATAACTCAAAGGTAGAGCAGTTGCCTGGCATACTCAAGCCCTTAGGGTCAATCCAGAAAACTGAAAAAAATTTAATTTGGAAGAGAAATGAGATTTAAATCTTTTATAGTGGTAGACATAACCCAGACATCAAATTCAAGAATAAGGTGGGGGAAAAGCTTCAAAATATGGGCCAGAGAAAAACTAAACTCGGGGCTGGAGAGATGGCTCAGGTGGTGAAATATTTGCTGTACAAGAACGAGGACCTGGGTTTAATTCCCAGCACCTGCCCTAAAGAGCTGAGCCCAACAGAGTGTTTGTAATCTCAATGCTGGGGAACATAGACAGGAGGATCCTGTTGAAACTGTCCGGGTAGGTAATCTAGGCGAGATCCAGGTACAATGGCATATAGATATTCTCTCAAAAATAGAAAGGAAGGAAAGAAGGAAGGAAGGAAAGAAGGAAGAAAGGAAAGAAGAAAGGAAAGAAGGAAGGAAGGAAGGAAAGAAGGAAGGAAAGAAGGAAGGAAAGAAGGAAAGAGGAAGGAAGGAGAGAGATCAAGGAAGGAAGGAAGGAAAAAAGGAAGGAAGGAAAGAAGGAAGGAAGGAAGGAAGGAAGGAAGGAAGGAAGGAAGGAAGGAAGGAAGAAGATCGAGGAAGAACCCCGGTGTTGACCTCTACCTAGCCTCTCAGAGCACACACATTCACATACACACCGAAAAACTAAACTAAAGTTAGTTGTGTGTAAGACTTTGGTTCTAGAGCTGTGGATGCCATAAAAATATTTAAACAACAACAACAAAAAGACTTTTACCTTCTGACTTTTATGTACCTATAACACTACCAGTATGCAACAGCAACAAATAAATACTCTCAGACATTGGCAATCTCTGATGTAAGAAAACAACCACAGCTCTCTCTATGAAAAAATTAACAGTAAATTCTTTAGCTGACTGAAACATAAATCAAAGCAGAGCTCAGATCCAGGGGAAACAAAGATGGAAGACATTTCAGTGAACAACAGAGAAGTAACATGGTTCAGGTTTCTCCAGAAGACAACGTGACCAAGCAAGCTTCTTACGCCTGAGAGCACTCATAACACTACAAAAATTCCTCTGTGCTATGCTGAGTGAAGGAGCTGACCTTTCGAAAGCAGGATTCATGATGGTGAAAGAGGAAAGATAACAAAGTACCAAAGCACTTTAAAATCTTTTCAACACACTAAGTGGGACTTAACTAAATGCCTGCCTTGTGCAATAGGAACTGTTCTGATGTTAGGAAGGCAGGACCCCAAACTTCCATTTCAAACTCCTGAAGGAGAGTAAAGATCTCATAATGATGGATTCTCTGGGACCTCAAGAGTCCACAGACCAGACCTGGAGTGGGCAGAAGCACCACTATTCATAATCATAGAGTGTGTGACAGAGTGAACAGATGGATGACATGGTTCTGAAATGGAAGAGCTCCCATGACCACCAAATATACAGCTTAGGAGAGTCCAGCACCTAACAGGGCATCTTTATGCATGTTAAGGTTGGGGGTAGGTTCTTTCTTCGGAACTCTTTGATCCCAAGGATGTGAGTCTGATGTCATTCCTGGTTCACTGTGATCTTTCTTCTGAAATGGAACTCCCCTCTTCTCACGCTGGACTCCACACTTCCACCAGGACGGATAGCGCTAGTGAGGCCCAATTCTTCCTCAGAAGGCAAATTTGCCTTTCTCCACCTGAACACCATGATTGATCAGCATCTTGTTTAGGCACTCCAGGCAGTAAGACTTGAGATTCCAGGAGATCCAAGAGGCGTCTCATCAAGACATGAAGTGAATGGCTCAGATGCTGTGGAGTCCACACAGATCACAACCAGCCCTACAAGTATGTGCAAGTTCGGGCACATTGTTAAAAAGAAGAATGCATCATCATCCATCCAAAGTCACTTCAGGAAAGTGAAGGTGATGTCATGTTAGGCGATCTGTTATACAAATCACTAAGTTGGCCATGTTTTATCCACAGATTAGAATACTTTTCTTTATAAGATCAGTGAATTACTCACTGAAATGACCAATGTCTTTGTTAAACCAGCAGCCTGCCAGAGTCAATAGTGAGTTATGACCCTACTCTCCCTAGACACCATCACACCACAAAAGTGTGACATCATCCATCTATTTCTTCTTTATAGTATTACAAAGCACTACACTTAATTAATTTACTTAGAGATATAATGTGACAAGTTGGATGCTCATATTCTTCTGGCGGGAATAACTTTCCTGAAAATCTTGTTGAAAACTCTAAAAATGTGCAAGTTCATTTCTATTATTTCCATAAATAGGAACTTCTTAATATAAAATTTAAAATATTTAATATACATTGCATGAAATATAAGGTTACATATTTTACTGTCAATTACAATAGTTAAAAACAGAGAATATGGAAATGTTGTGGTCCCACGATAAGGAATGAGCTGAATAAATTATGTTCTGTCTTTAGCTAGTAGTTGATTTTCATTTGGTAGCATGATAAACATGAACAGTGACTTTTTAAATTTAAAAACTGCATTGCATACTTTCATTTTACATTTTTGTAACAAAGCTGGGGATTGAATACGTGTAATATAGGTTTTCTAAACTGAACTAGACCTTAGCCCTACATTTTCACTTTTAAAATGTAAACACAGGAATAGAAAAAACACTGGCAAACGCATGTGTCAGGGCTGTGAATTCTGGTTGAAGTACTATGGATGAGTGAGCCTCCTTTCATTTGCTTTCACCACTGTCTATATTTTGCTGTCATGAATATGCATAATGCCAATATACAAAAGTCATTGTGAGGGGGCCGCTAGTTAGTTCCCAGCTGCTTAGCCCCAAAATAATCACACAGAAACTGTATTATTTAAATCACTGCTTGGCCCATTAGCTCTAGCTTATTATTGGCTAACTCTTACATATTAATTTAACCCATCTCCATTAATCTGTGTGTCACCACGTGGCTGTGGCTTACCAGCTACAGTTCCAGCATCAGTCTCTGGTGAGGCTACATGGCTTCTCTCTCATTCCTCCCTCTGTCTCCAAGCATTCAGTTTAGTTTTCCCTGCCTACCTCTATTCTCTGAGCGGGCCCAAGACAGTTTCTTTATTAACCAATGGTATTCACAGCATACAGAGGGGAATCCCACATCAAAAAGTCATCAAACAATATATATCATGTTTGTATTTATTATCCCATTTGCACTTGACACATATTTATTGAAACTTACTGTTTGCCTAGAACTTCTTAGTTCAGGGATCCAATAGTATATCATAGTAAACACAGATTCTCTTACTTCAGAAAATAGAGTTATCATGAAGGCCAGGCCACTTAACTGACAATGACAGACCATAACAGTAGCCTGAGGAAAGAAGCACATAATGGAGAGGGCCTCGTGGGGAGAGTTGTGCTGGGTGGTTACAGAAGGTCTCTGTAAGGCTATGGTGGGCTGAATTCTGAAACAAAGGAGCCAGGACCTCTAACACAACATAATTGGACTAGTAAGCTTGGGTGAGTGTGCACATGTATCACATCTGAAAATCAGCAGCCAATGATGACTGGAAATGGGATGCATTCAGTATGCATTGTAAAAATCTCCTCATGTAGTTCAGGGGGCATGGTAGTAAATGTGCTATGTGGGAAATTTTGGACAGTTTTCATTATTGTCTTTCTGTTTGTCTGTTTTAGATCCTTCTAACATGAGGATATAGCGTCACTAGCACTCATTTTCTTACTGACTGGTTCAAACAATTTTAGACCGGTTCTACTTAAGATGCTGAAGTGAGAGCCAGACCATGTAGAAATCCTTGACCCTTGGCTGAGACAAGGCTGATGCAAGAACAACAAAAATAACAAACAATACCTTGACTGTTTAAGGCAGTGAGGTGGGTATATGAGGATGCTGAGCGGGGAAGCATTTGAGAGTGGAGTGGTTCTGGAGGGAAAAGACTTTCTAGGGAAGTGGGAATGGCCAATACAAGTTCCAAACTGATTAGCACACTGAGGCCATGGGCTGGCGATGAAAGCAAAGAGATAGGCTGCGGAGGGGCCAGGGAGCAAATCCCACATGGACATCTATGAATAGGGGCATTGAAGATAAGGCAGATGGAGTTGCATGACACAGCATTTATTTGAACACAATCACTTAGGTTACCATGCTGGAAAACAGACTAAAGGAGGCCAGAGCAAAAGTATGGGTATAACAGGAGGACACAAAATCAGGTAAGAGACAGTGATGGTTGAGACTAGGAAAATAGAGAAGGTGTGATCAGATTCTGGGTATCTTTTGAAATTATAATCAGTTGGAACCAGGCAGTGGTGGTGCATTCCTTTAATCCCAGCACTTGGGAGGCACAGGTAGGTGGATCTTTATGAGTTCGAGGCCTAGTCTACAGAGCAAGTTCCAGGAAAGCTAGGGCTGTTATACAGAGAAACGGTGTCTTAAGAAAACAAGAAAAAAGATTTAGCCGAGCACTAGTGGCACACATCTTTAATCCCCAACACTTGGGACGCAGAGGCAGGTACATCTCTGTGTTTTCAAGGACAGCCTGGTCTACAAGAGCTAGTTCTAGGACCTGCTCCAAAGCTACAGAGAAACCCTGCCACAAAAAAAAATAAAAATAAAAACTAAAAAAAAAAATTATAATCAGTTGGATTTACATCATGTTCCTTTGGCAAGTGTACAAGAGAGAAGGGTGATGTCATGGGTTTATGCTGACCAATCAGAGATGCTGAACCTAAGATAAAGGAGGACCTTTAGTTTATATGTGTTTATTTCTTTGGTATGGATTTGGTTTTGGTTAGTTTGATTATATGCAGAGGAAACACTCATTTTAGAGATGTTGAGTTCAGAATGACCATACATTCCAGTAGAAGACATCAACTAGGCAATTAGATCTATGAGTGGAGATGTAGATTTCTGAACAGGAAGTAAAAACATGATGGGCAACTCTCATGAAGAAGTGACATTTAAAATCATGACTTACATGACATCACCAAGACAGAGGGTCTAGACAAAAAGCAAAGGGATGGGATGCCCAGCCTTCCATCACTAACAGTGCAGACAACAAGAAGAGCAAAGCAGACTAAGGGCATGAAATGAGGCAGAGGAAGAGACAGGGTCTGGGGAGACAGCTGGAGTGGAAAAGTATTTACTCTGTGTGTATGAGGATGTCGATTTGGGTCTCAGCACTTACATGAAACCTGGCCACGGCGCCACACTAAAAAGGCAGTGTGTTGAAAGCCAAGTAGAAGAGATACATCTAGGTGGAGGGTAGGTACTGAGAAGGAGAATCAGGGAGGATGAAAGGGGAGCCAAGAGGGGTTTGGAGCTCCTCGTCCTGCCCAGAACATTCTCCATGGAGCTGTGTGACAACAGTTTGATTTGAAGAGTTTGAGAGAGCCTCGCAGGACAGAGATTGGAATTAGTGTAAGCAATGCTTTAAAGAGAAGGGGCAAATGAGTTTTCAACTGTTATTCTTCAAGAGATTTTTTTTTCCTTAAAGATGGATAAAATATGGGACTGAAGAGATGGCTCAGAGGTTAAGAGCATTGCCTGCTCTCCCAAAGGTCCTGAGTTCAATTCCCAGCAACTACATGGTGGCTCACAACCATCTGTAATGGGGTCTGGTGCCCTCTTCTGGCCTGCAGGCATACACACAGACAGAATGTTGTATGCATAATAAATAAATAAATAAATAAATAAATAAATAAATATTTTAAAAAAGATGGATAAAATAAAAATTGTGAAGGGAGGAAACAGGAGTTTTTACTGGGATCAGGAAACATAAGACTATCACATTTTTTCCAGGAAGAATAAACTGCTAATTGAAATATTTTCGGATCTTTGGGCATGTGGTCCTTGACCACCTTCTTTAAGGTCAGAACTATGAAGAAATAGCTCAAGGTTGTTGGAAAGACATTTTCAGAACAGTATGGTGATTGCCTCTGATTCCCATTCATAAGCGTGTCCTGACTCTTTTTGGCTTTGCTTGGCTATTCCTTTTTCTCATTGCCCATTTCTATTTCCCCGTCCTTGAACTCCAAGGCCTTTATACTCTCTTGAAAGAAACTCCACTTCTTCCAAGAAAGTATCTTTTTTTTTGAGAAAACATTAACATTGCAAATCAACATGGTTTATCCTGTGAGGCTCCAGATGCTACAGTCAATTTTCCTGAGTCAATAAAACAAAACACTATCTCTGTTCATATGAGATGAAGAGATTGAGCAAAGATCCAGGGAGGAGTCAGGCTCAAGCCTTAAAGCCAAGTTGTGACTTCTTAAAAAAAAGTTCAATACATGCAGAACAGGGTTCATGCCAGTCTACCTCCCTAAGACTTACAGACACTCTCTGTGGGCTTGCAATGATTCCAGGTTGATAAATTCAAGAGAAACCAAATATCCAGGGAAAATGTGACTTCTCTTCTTCCTCTGCTTGGACAATACAAACCAATGCCTTTACAGAGGAGGCCTAAGAGGAGATTTCTGCAAGGCTTCTCTGGGGGACTGAGCCTCACTGTGGGTCGGGAACACCCCAGCTGCACAATTGGTCTTCAGTGCATCTGAGGATGAGGTCTGCTTCATTCAATATGTGAGCAGGGAACCACAAACTTGACAGGGTCAAGAGGAGAATGCACTATGTGGCGTAGAACTGGAAATGGAAAGGAGCCATTGGCATACCTTCATGGATAAAGATAAAAATTTAGAGCAAAAGATTTAAATGTGTGCAAATCTGTGGAAGAGTGCATGAGAGTATGCCTGTGCATGTGTGTGCATATGTGGGGTGTGTACGTATGTGTGATTGTGTTAAGATCCTTTGTCTTCTCCACAGAGCCAGACTGGTAACAGTGCTACCTGAGAGCAAGGAGCACAACTAGACTACAGATTTGGACTTCCAAGTGTTTTTCTCCGGTATCAGTAACCAGGACTACTTGAGAAACAGTTTATTCCAGAGGAAATACAGATGACTGTGGAATATCTTACTGTGCCTCAAAAGAATAAGAAATGTTCTAAAGAATATCAAAGCCAACTGGAAGAGGTTCCTCTGGCAAACTGGGAAAGCAAAACAAACAGGGAATACAACGATATCCTTGAGTCTTACCAAAACAAATTCTAAGTTCATAGTTTGATGAAGAATTGGAATGAAAAGGATGCAAAAATATCTTCCCATAAAGTTACTTACTAATTATAAAGCAAAAAGATGTCACTTTATATGAAGCAATGTGACAGACAACATTATATGACTATAGTGATCATACAAGTACAATATAAATAGCGTTAGTTTTGAGACACCTCATGCCAAGTAACGTGGACATGACTACAAGGCAACAGAGGAACAGTGAACAAAACACCAGGACAGTAATCTTTAAATATAGCAGCTTCGAGAAAGACCTGAGGAATTGTTCTAGACAGAAAGAAATCAAAGATTCTGTACCTCAATGTCATGCTTAAACTATATTCTTTTTGCTGTAAACAGCACATAAAAGTTAGCCAACAAAACCTGAAGATACCTGGGTTTCAGATGGCAAAAATGAACCAGAGTTGATGGTCTGATTTATGGCTGTATTGAAGGAATAGGGAAAGTCCTTGATTGTAGGAAACACACAATGGAGTATCTGAAGATCATGAGCATATCTGATTGCCCATGAACTCCACAATAAGAGAAAAACTTTATACAATATGTATAAGTAGGAGATGATTTCAAAATAAAATGAGATAATGTGCTTGGGAAATAATCACCATCTTCATTTGCAAACATACGAGAATTGATTTTGAAGGAGCTTTCTTGTGAGACCGTTTAGCAGGGAAGAGAAGTGGCTTCTGAGCTCAGAGTTGAAGCACTGATGGCTACTTTTTCTTTTGTTCAAGCTTAAAAGAAAAGAAGAAGGAGAGATAGAAGTTTAAATTTACATTAAAGGGCAGGGTGAGAAAATCTTTAGAATCTGTGCCCAGTTTGCCAAAACATGGTAGGAGCAATCAGCTCAATGTAACAGACACATCAATATGTTCTCATAATAGCAGCAATCCTGTGTCTCCTAAAGAAAAATACTTAGAAACTAACCATTATTGAAATTAAATGATTCATACCTCATGGCTGCCTAACATCATTTCCTTACAGTTTCTAATATATCCAGTTAGTTTGATTTTAAAACAGAGATGATAAATGCTATTCTCTTCTCTGGGAACAACTAAGACAGATACGAATCAATCACAACTTGAATGAGAATCCATTTGATACTCCATCTGTGACATGCACATCATCATTTATAAATAAATAAATAAAAATTTCTGATGGCATATGTTAGATCAGTTCCTGAGGAGTCTATTAAAACAATATATCCATGCAAGTTCATCCAATGCCTCTCTGGCCTCCATGTGTGCAGCTTTATTAACCCCAACACCGAAACCACTGTTTGCAAGCTACAGTGTTATCGAGACCCTACAGGGTTCATTTCTGTCTACTTTGCTATCCCCCACATAAAGATCACCATATTGACTGAATTATAAAAATAGCCTTTTTTTCCTTAAACCTTTCCAAATATAATCCCCATGAGTTTAATCCAATAATCAGAAGAAAAAGTTGGAAGCAGAAAACAAAATAATATCAATTACTAATATTTCCCGTTCTTGGTTCAGGCTTATCTTATCTGAAGCTCATAAAGTATTTTAATTTATTCCATCATCTCAGGGAACAGAGATCCTGGAAAATCCTAGTCATTCCCCGGTAACTATCATTGGGATTTTCCGTAACTGTCTAGATGTGGAAGAAGACTCTTAAGAAGTTGATCCAATTCTAAACTTACGTCTCAACCTATTAGTAAATTCAAAAAGACAAGCATCCCTATTTTCTTCAAATAACATCTGGTTGCTTGGCCATACTGCTGTTATCTGAAACCACTTTGAATTTTTACCAACAAATCTACATTTAATGAATCTAATGTACATTTATGAACTAAACATTCTTTTCTACACCTGACTTAGGGAAAGAGACAGATCTTTGAGAGAGAATCTGGCCAAAAACTTAGGAAGAAATAGAACGCAACTGTCTCCTACAAGCTGTACTGTGAATCCATCACATGACGGCATAAAGACAGAGAGATGGGAATGCATCGTGAGGACGTGAAATCTAGGTCAGCAAGATTGGGCTGTGGCTTTCAAGTACAGTGTCAATATTTGAAACTCACTAACTAGTTATGAACTTATGAAGGAAAGAGACTTCCTGACTCAGGTTTGAATGGTGCCAACCTGTGTTCTGTTCAGAGTGGGAGGAGTCTAGACCAGCAGATGGAATAAGGGGGAGACCCAGAGGCACCACAACTGTGAAAAGAAACAGCTTCCCCTTCAACTCCACCGGTATCTTAGCTGGAATTGCGTCGCTGGAACAAAACATGGTGGCCAAAGGCAACGTGGGCAGGGAAGGGTTTCTTTCAGCTTACTATTTGAATCATTCAGGGAAGTCAGCGCAGGAACTGAGAGCAGGAACCTAGAAGCAAGAAGTGGAGCAGAGGCCATGTTTTGCTCCCTCGCCTACTTTCTTGTTCCACTGAGGACTGCCTGCCCAGGGGTTGCTCAGCCTCTAGGTCTGAGCCCTCCTATATCAATAATTAAATCGAGAGAATGTCCCATAGACTTCCCCAGAGGCCAGTTTGGTGTGGGGGGAGGCATTTTTATCAACTGAGGTTCCCTCTTCTAGAATGACTTTATCTTGTGTTAAGTTGAGAAAACCTAGCTAGCACAATTGACACTTGTCAACAACACACTTTTCTCATTTGTCCCCAAGATGTCATGTTAATGTTAACATTATAATATAAAACATCCCACTTTTACAAGTCCCACAATTCAAAAATTCACACAATAGAGAAGGTTGGTTGTTTTTTAAAATATTCAAAAACCCTAAGTTCCAAGCCTTTCTAAAATATCCTGTCTCTAAAATTCCAAAGTCAGTAAAACTCCAAACTTCGAGCTAAAAACAAAAACAACAACAACAACAAAAAAAAAACCAAAACAAACAAATGAACAAAACCTCACCTTATTTCAGAAAGGGGAAGCTAGGGCACAGCTACAACAGATTAAAGCAAAACTGAAGTCTAACAGCGTAAAAAGCTCAGTGTGAACACAATTTTCAGGATTTCCTGGGCTCCTCCAAGGGCTCCATATCACTACCTCTACCATGGGCAGCACACACAGTGTCTCATAGGTTCAGGCTGCCTCCACTCAACAGCTGCAGCTGTTCTTGGCATCCTCCCTCAGGGTACTGATAGCTCCAAAATACTGCTGCAAGTGGGCACTTCACCAACTCTTCAAGGACTCTGACTGCCACATGCTGCCAAGTCTCAGCTTTTCTCCACGATCTCTTTAATCCTGGAGCTTCTGCTGTAACTGGACCCGAACCTTCACCAGTGGTCTCTCCTGGCCTCTCACAGGGCCAAGCCTTAACTTCTCCCCATGACCTCTTCATGCCTTCACAACCAGTAAAGCCTGAGAAACTTTATCCATCACCAGTTAAGTGGCCAGCATGGGGTAAAACCTTGGCCCCTCTGGACCACTTCTTCTGTGTGCTGAATTTGAGGAAACACTTCCCAGAAAATTTTGTCTCAAAGATGCTGGTCTCTTCCTAATCACAGCTGATTCTTCAGCCTCAGCTGCTCAGCATCAATTGTACCAACAAAGCAAAGGCTCCACATTAGTTGCTATTAATTCAAAATACTGAACAGCCTTAGAGTCTTTAAGGAACTCTCAAACACTGCTCTGCACACTGTGTTCTCGGGTTCCACGTCAGCTCATTAAGCTCTGAGTACCCAATAGCTCTTCCATCCCAAAGTCCAAATGCTACCACAATCCTCCCAAAAACATATGGTCAGGTCGGTCTCAGCAATACCCTCCTCCTTGTATAAATTTCTTAGTTAAGATTTCTCTGGCTATGATAAAACAGCATGACCGAAAACAACTTGGGGAGAAAAGGATTGCTTGATCTCACATTTTCATATCACAGCTCATCATCAAAGGAAGGACAGGAACTCAAGGAAGGGGCCCACAACTAGGAACTCAAGCAGTAGCCATGGAAGAAACTGATTACTAGCTTGCTGCCCATGGTTTTCTCAGTCCAACATTTTATCACCCAAGATCACCTGCCCAGGCATGGTGCTGCCCCCAGTGCGCTGGGTCCTCCCACATCATCATCAATCAAAAATCGCCTCACCAGTCAGTCAGTTAAGTTTTCCTCTTCCCAAATGAGATCAGCTTGTTTAAAGTAGACAAAAAACTAGCCCACACAGCAAGATAATTGGTAAATATTATTCTGTGATGAAACATTTATTTGTAGTGAAAACCTCACTGTTGTACATGAAAACTGAGCCTAAAACAACCACCAGGCTTTTGTTCATGTGTTTGCTCCAACTCTTTGCTCATCATCTCCTGATTGTAATTTGGCTCCTCACATAGTTTTGAATAAAAGGAGAGAATGATCTAGTCTATCTCTGTGGATTTGAAATGACTGCTCTTTGTGCCAGCTATAAAACTTTTTTGAAATATAGTTTAGCATTTGAGTCTGTGTACTGAGTCAGTTCCTAGAGGAAGGGTACTTGGTGTGTTGCTAAATCACGTGTATAAGTTCAGAGGGGTCTTTAGCATATTGAAAACTAGATTCACAAAGATGATGATGGTGGATGGTAAGCAAACCACTCACTGCACACCTCTGTGCTATGAGATGAGACAATGTACTATGTGCTTTATATACTTCAGCTTACCGAGGGACTCATTACAGCCTTCTGATAAATTAGTTCCTATAAGATCCCTATTCTATAAAAAAAATAAACCAAGTCCCATAAAACTACATTAATTTGCAAAAGCCCACTTTCAGGAACTAGAATCCGGCCTACGTCTATGTGATTATATAGCCAAATCTCTTAAATAGTTAAAAAATATTCCTTGGGTAAGAATGACCCCTCATCTTTTCCTGGTCACACTGCTTAGCATCAGCAGTGAACTCTGGTCATTCCAGCCCATGCCCTTCATGTCTACTCACCAACAGATAACCAATGCACAGTCTTCATGAATGCAGTTAAGGAGTAGTGTCCCATCCTCACTCGGAGTGGAAAGAGTAAGCCCTGTTCCGCACCACCAGTACAGCTGGTTTTAGGTGCCAGTAGTGGCAACTGGCTTGACACCTGCCTTTCTCTTTACACCCTGCTACCTCTGACCACTCAGACTTCATTACCTCTTCAACACTTCCACAGTGCAGCCCCGTGTCCAGTGTCCCTACATCAGAAACCACCAGAAATCCCTTGGGTTTTAGCTTCTCCACTCACTCCACACTGCTCTGTTTTTTTAAACCTCTTCAGGATGAAATCTCATTCATGTTATCTGGCGATCTTTATTCACCTAATGAAGTCCCATTGTTCAAACTCCTTCAGCATGACCTCTCTCCATACCCTGTACCTTCATCTCTCAGAGTGACTTGGCTGCTGTTCTCAAAATATACTTGACCCTGCTTGAAAACTCCCAGACGACAACATACTGAGTCTAGAGTACACGTATACAGATGTCTCCTTACAAATAGTTTCTGCATGTCACCCTGGTGGATTACGTTTTAGGGGACCATTAAACTGGGACATCACCTTCTCTGAAAGCCCCGGATCTGTGCCATCGTAGCTGTCTTTATCACAGCTCTCTTAATCAATTCTTCATCTTACCACACAATGATAACAAATTTATGAGATTCCATCCTCAGACTATTAGCTCCCTTAAAATCAAGGCCCACTCCATTGATAATTGACATGGTGTCTGCCCTGGATGAAGAGTAGATGAAGGAATGTGAACTTAGTATATTACAGATGTCAGAATCTGTGCAGCTTTCATAAGCCTCAGTTGTGTGATAAGAAGGAAAGTCTGCCAAGCTCCCTAGGTCTTCACATCTCTATGTAAAATGGAAATCATAAAATCTACCCTGTGATGTGTGGACAGTTAAACAAAATTATATAAAACATACCAAGTTTCAGCACTACTATACGATATAACACATTCATTGTTCTTGAAAGTCTTTGCACACATTCTGATTCTTTCATAAAGACACTGCTGTGTCATGCCTTCCAGACACGGAAGTAAAGCTATCCCTCTATATCCAAGGAGGATTGGAACCAGGGTCTCTGTAGATAGCAAAATCTATGGATGCTCATGTCCTTGATCTAGGAATGACAAAAAATTGCATGCATCTTACAAATACCCTTCCATATATTCTCAGTTGCTTCCAAATAACAAATATAAGATGCTATGCAAGTCGGCTTTATATTGTTTAAAGACAAAAATAGCATGCATGTGCTCAGTACATGCAAAGTGATTTCACATATGTTCTGTCCATGATTGATTGGATTCTCAAAAGTAGAATTCAAGAGTAAGGTGGGTCTCCTGACTTGGTAATGTGTGGTCTTGTACTCTGAGTAGATGGTTTGGGAGGTTCTGACTTTTCCCTATTTATAGCCAAGAAGCCCAACAAACACTTCAGTGACAAATGATTCTAGGTGAAATGGTTTTCCCAAGTTTTGCTTTGTGCTAGAAATTAATGGTTCCCATTTACCACCAGTCATACTGCCCACTGCAGCCTTCCACCGTGGTCATGTGTCTTATCTCTCTGTGGCATAAATGCCATGAGGAGACGCCAGCATGGCCACATGAAGCACGCTGGAAGACAGCAGAGGGTGCGGGCAGGGAGACAGGTGGTGATCTTAAATTAGAAACTGGGTCTTAAAGGGGCCAGAAAGAAGGTGACGCCCCAGGAAAAGTGTGTCGTCTGTCATCACAAAATGGAAAGATACACTGTCAAGCGCGTCTTTGCGTGCATGTGCATGTGAGCATGTGTATGAGCATGTGTGTGATAACATGCCCTCCCATTTTGCAGTTGGCATGGTCATTAAAAACAGGGAACAACTAAAAAATTGACAAGAGAAGAGGATAGGCGAAAGGAGGATTTGGATGTTAGTACTCGTGTCTAGTTGGAATTTAAGGGGGCACTGAGTACATATGCTCTAGCGGAAGTTTTAAGGTGGCAGTCAGTACATATGCTCTAATGAGAGGTTTAGCACCCCAATCAACATGTATTAATACATGTATCTAATGGTAGTTTTAAAGTGACATTACCTTGCTCTAATGGGAGTTTTAACTAGTTTTTCCAAAAGATAAAATCCTCAAGGTTTAAACAAAAATGTTAATATTGTAATGGGGTAAGGAGTTTGTATACGACTTTTAGAAATCATTTCCCTCTCCTTTAACAGTGCTGTCCTATGAGCCACATGGTGGAAGGAGGGAGAAAACTGACTTGGTAAGTTGTCCCTTGACCTCCACATGGACACACACACACACACACACACACACACGCACATAAGTTTTATAATTGTAAACAAAATTGTTAGAGCATATTTTGTGTCTCCCTTGAAGGCGACTTCTAGGAAAAAAAAAAAAAAAAAAAACACGCCCTAGGCTGCAGGGGGTTCCAGGTGCCAGGAGCCTGACTCAGCAGTGAAGACTTGGGGCTAAGTTGGGTGTCTGGCTGTTCCATTCTGTCCTTGGTGAATCCTTTCTTTGCCTGCCTCTGCATCGCTGCCCCCAAGAGCCCCTGTAAAGTTCTTGGGGGTCGGGAGGGACCAGTCGCGGCTGGAGGTCTAGCTGGGGTGCCAAACGCTTTGACCTGGCTTCCCCTGGCCGCCGCCATGCCCTTCCACGCCGCCTACCTCTTGCAGGGGATCAGCGCCTTCCTCTCGTCCAGCACCCGCACGCGCTGGTTGAGCCCATCGTAGGACAGCAGGGCGCGGCTGTTGTGCCCGCTGCTCTGCTGGTACAGAACCTGGCGTCCCTCCCACTGCTGGGGCGCCTGACAAGGCTGAGGGGTCCCCGGTGAGCTTGCTGTCCCCAGGCCGCACAGGCCGCACAGCGCCCAGACCCAGAGGCCACCCAGCAGCCAGGTGCTCCGAGGCCCCCGGACCACCCGGCGGGGAGCGTGCGCGTGCATCACGATCAGCCGCCCGGGGGTCAGCCGAGCCCAAGAGAGCGCGGAGACCGGGCGTGGGTGCCCTGCGCGTTCTCTCCGCGCTGGGCGGAAGGTGAGCTTCTGGACGCCGGGCTCGGGAGCGATGGCCTCTCCCGCTTTTCCGTTCCAGCGGCTCAGAAAGCCGGCCTGGGAAAGCCGCGTGAATCGCCCAGGAGCTCTTTCTGCCCTGGCGGCTGCTTACTAAAGCTTGTTTTCACTGCTCTCTGCTGCCAACAGGAAACGCAGCGGCAGTGTTGCCACTAGCATCCTGAAGGGCATTGAGATTTAAAATGTTTGGGGCGGAGAAGCGGGAACGAGCTGAGCAGGGACACATTTCTCCAAGAGGTGCAGCATTGGACCCTCAAAGCCTCAGTGGGGCGATCTTACCGGGTCCAGGAGAAAAGCAGAGGTGTAGCACTTTCTCTGGCCTCTGTAATTTGTTTATGGCAAAACTGTGACCTGTTTTTTTTTTGTTGTTGTTGTTGTTGTTGTTTTGTTTTTTAAAACAAATTTTAAGTGTCGTGATGGGTCCTGAAGAAATGACACTAGTGGTCGCTGGGGCAGTTCCCAGTCTTGAGGCCTTTACATTGCCTCGAAGTCACAATTCAGTGAGACTGTTCTCTGTTCCTGCATGGCAAAGCTTCGAGTCTAGAGGTTTGTGTATCTTAGGGTCTAAACCTGTGTGAACAAATTGGGTTTGTGTTTAAGTAATGTTAGGCTTAATACTATATAATCAAGTCGTGAGGAGACCGTTTTCTTTTAAAGGCCCTTGCTTTACAGTTTGATTTACATTTGCACTGAATAGTAAATATGGTGAGGAGTGAGCGAGTAGAAAGTGGTTGAGGGTGTTCCTGAGTGAGGGCTGCCTAAGAGTGAGCCCTCCCGAGATGGGCCCCCCAGCAGGTGAGGCAAGCCAGGCTGGCAAACCAGGAGCATGATCCCCGCTAAACGTGGACACTTTCCCACGTGGACGCCAGATAAAGCAAATGGGGGTGGGGGGTGTGAATTAAATAATCCCACATTAGCTCCAAATAGAGAATACTAAGGTTTTTCTCTATTAAAAGGGAAACTCACAAAACAGGAAAGGGTGTCCTACATCCAGGTGTGGAGAGAGGGAAGAGAGGGCCAAGAGAGCGGAACCTCGGCTTTTTGGTATCCAAAGTCAAACCTCAATCTGGTCCAGCCTTTCAAAGGCCATTGGCTGAAAGAGGTTCCCCATCAGAGGGTTTCCTATGACTTGAGGTGGGTGGGTAGATGGTTCCAGCCTCTCCCTCTCCAGGGGACATTTGTCAAAGAACTCTACAGTCCTGAGATTCAGAAGTACCACGGTTGAGGAAGCCTGGTAGAGTGGAGAGTTAGGAGTGAGAAAGGGTCCTGCAGAGCAGCAGGCATTTAGGAGGGAAGAGAAGGGAACCCAGAGGGACCAGCAGAGAGTCACCCCAGAGAATAACTCAGCTGGAAAACAATGGCTTTAGCGCTAGAACTAGAATCACAGCCTTTTTGGAAGGCAGGAAAACAGAAAGAACATTTGACAGTTTTCTGAGTCCCTTCACTCTATTACACAGTCTAAAAAACACAAGGGACCGACTGTCAGTTGGCCTGACAACAGCTTCTCCCAGGCTGAGGGTGAACTAGGGGCCAGCTCATCAATAAGATCTGTCTCTATCCCTCTGCCCCAAAGGCTTGTCTTAACATCTCTTTTTGTTCTTTCCAGGTTCTTACCTGGGGCCTAACCCATGCTCCGTAAGTATTCTGCCTCTGAACTACATTCCCAGTCTTTCTTTATTAAAGAATAGGCAATCAGATAACATCAGGGAAGCCCATGAAACCTTGAGGTGAGGTGGTGAGAGCCTGCATAGTTAAATATGTAACAAGTTCGAATTGGCTGCCTAAGAGTGAGCCCTCCCTAAGGGGGCTGTCCCCAGACAGCTCATGGGAAAGTGGTGGGGAGTCCTGAGTCTCTTGCTCCCATTAGGAAGTTAACATGAAAACTTGGTAGCTCAGTGAAGGGTTTAAACTTGGGATTTCACCACTAGAAAATTCTTGAGATATTGTTTGGGCCACCCCTTCTGCTTGATATTTTCCTGGCACGGTTTGGCATCTCTGGAACTAGAGACCCATTCTGTAGGAAACCAGAATACCTTTCTTTCTTTCTTCCTTCCTTTCTTTCTTTCTTTCTTTCTTTCTTTCTTTCTTTTTTCTTTTTTGTAATACAGAACATTTTATTGCATTCTATCTTTTTTTAAATTTTATTTATTTATTAAGGATTTCTGCCTCCTCCCCGCCACTGCCTCCCATTTCCCTCCCCCTCCCTCAATCAAGTCCCCCTCCCTCCTCAGCTCGAAGAGCAATCAGGGTTCCCTGACCTGTGTGAAGTCCAAGGACCACCCACCTACATCCAGGTCTAGTAAGGTGAGCATCCAAACTGCCTAGGCTCCCCCAAAGCCAGTACGTGCAGTAGGATCAAAAACCCATTGCCATTGTTCTTGAGTTCTCAGTAGTCCTCATTGTCCACTATGTTCAGCAAGTCCGGTTTTATCCCATGTTTTTTCAGAATACCTATTTCGATTGGCCTGAAGGAATGCTGCGGCAGCATCCAAATAGTGTCAGAACGCTAAGGCGAATTAATGGCTTGAAAGTACTTGTCCCCACACCTTACCCAATAAAGAGGACAAAAGTGGTTGTGTTTTGTTTTGCTCCATTTTGTCCAGCTGTTTTAATCCCCAGCCAGATTTAAGATGGCTAAGCTAACTTAACGAGTCTCAGCTTTGAAGAGGCAAAAGAACGTCCTTAAGTCTGGATTTCAAGTTCAACCACAGCTTTTAAGATTAAGATCCAGGAACCATGTTTTCTTCTTGTTCGTGGGGATAGTAAATTTACACCAGAAGCCTCACTGTCTGACTGGCAGACATTTGCTAGAAGCTTACATAAGTAACACCTCTTTTCTGGGAATAGTGAGACCAGTGTTGACTTTGCCGCCTTTCTCATGCAAATAAGAGAGAAAGTAAACCCAACCCGTACACTTGCTTTCCAAAGCTAGTGGATTCTTACTCAAGGAAAATAGTCTATAGTTTATAAAAGACCAGACTGTTGGATTGGGAAAATGTGGTGTCTCAAGTTGGCTCTGTTTTCTCCTGGCTTCCACTCCTGTTGGGCTCAGGAATTAGTATTTAGAGAAAGAAAGCAAGCAGAGAAACTTCTCCAACCCAAGGATGCTCTTGCATCCGTGGGCAGTTCTAAGATCCTGGAGCACACACAAACCAAATGGCTGGTAAAACTTGAGCCAGAACTAAGTCCAGAGGCCACAGAAGAACTTCAGTAGCAACAACAGCAACAAGAAACCCCACACAACCGGGGGCGGGCTCGGGGAGGCTTATATAAACTGTCCCTTGGTGCTGGTTTCAACACCTACTTAGCTGGGCTTTCTAGGGTCCACACTGCCCTCACTAATCTCGCCCCCTACCGGAAAGGAAAAGCAAAAGTTTCTAAATTAAAGGGCGATAGCAGGGTCACGTGGCTCCAGTTCTATACTTAGGGAAACTTTAAGGCCGACTGAGCCTTTTCTTTAAAGAGAGGGTTTTTTCTGTCTTTAAAGTCTTTCCTGCAGCGTCTTGTACCGAGTGTCCCAAATGACTGAATACAAGATATTCATTTTCTTGATCTGAAGAAAAAGGGACTAGCCACTCTAAAAAGGGAGGGACTTTGGGGGAATGGCTGCCCAGCGGCAGAGATGATGTCACCGCTTCTGCAGGAGAGTCAGGGGGTGGAGCAGCGAAGTTGGGAGCCGACTCTGCGCTCACAGCTGCCAAGGCAGCTGAGCCCACGTCAGGGGACGAGTCTGGATAAATAGGGTCCCGCAATGGCCGTGTCCGGCTGCGCTCCGAGCTGCGGGGTCCGAGACTGGAGCTTCCGGCGCGGGTCGGTGCTCTGGAGGTTGAACGCTGGCGCTACTGGTGCTCTCTGTGCCCAGGGGCTATCGGCAGCCAAACCCCAGAACTATCCATCAGTGGGGACCTGCAGGAAAGCTCAACCGCTGCTCCTAGGTAAAGAGATAGGGAGATCAGGGGGACTGGAAGAGAAGGGCCCTTCTTGCCAGCAGCAGCGCGGGAGGACAGTGCCATGCTCCTCTCCATCCTGGGGGCTTTGTGCCTGTGGCTGCGCCTGGCGCTGGGCGTGCGGGGCGCGCCCTGCGAGGCTGTGCGCATCCCCATGTGCCGGCACATGCCCTGGAACATCACCCGAATGCCCAACCACCTGCACCACAGCACGCAGGAGAACGCCATCCTGGCCATCGAGCAGTACGAGGAGCTGGTGGATGTGAACTGCAGCTCTGTGCTGCGCTTCTTCCTCTGTGCCATGTATGCACCCATCTGTACCCTGGAGTTCCTGCACGACCCCATTAAGCCCTGCAAGTCTGTGTGCCAGCGCGCACGCGACGACTGTGAACCTCTCATGAAAATGTACAACCACAGCTGGCCAGAGAGCCTGGCCTGCGACGAGCTACCCGTCTATGACCGCGGAGTGTGCATCTCTCCCGAGGCTATAGTCACGGACCTTCCAGAAGGTAAGGCAAGAGGAGGTACCCCCGGAGGCCGAGAGAGTCCAGGGGTCGACACAATCAAGTGAGAACTAGGCGGCCTCACGTACAGCTGACCAGTTCTTGTCACTGTTCACTGAGCCTTGAGGACGGTGGAAGTGAAGCCTTGAGGAAGGTAGGGAAGATTACTTTGCAGAGATTCCGCAAGGCAGGGAGATGTGCCAGAGCTCCCTGAAGGCACAGGGAATAAGACTGCTTGGGGGTAAACCATTTAGGCGTTTTTGTTTAAGGGAGATGCAGAAACAATTGTCAGGCAAACAGATGGTGTTAAATTGTTGTCCTTCATCTTACCTAAGGCTTGAATCAGTCCCACCATGTGGTGGTTAACACACTCATTTAGTGCTGGGTGGAAGTTCTTTCTCAAAGAGCAATAACAGTTCACAGTCCCCGAGAGGAGTAAAGTTTGTAAATGTAGTCGCCCTGTAAATTGGATAAACTCCACTCTGCTTCTATGTTGTGGTCACTGAGCCCAGCAAGGCAGCACATTGACAAATCTGACCACTGTGTCACTTCCTGCTCTTCCCACCCCTGCTGTTTTACTGGTTTTGTTGGAGGGAGCACTCAGAATTCACATCTTGAATGAAACCTGAGAACAATGTTGCATTATTTTACAGAGGCTTCTCCTGAGTCAGACCGGAGCTATTAAAAGAGACCCGGTCCAGAATGTGAATCAAGGGGGCTGGTGTGGTTTATGAGCCTTGCTTTAAACTCCTGTCTTACTGAGAATATGAGAAAAAAAATTTAAATTAGACAACTGCTTAAATCTCATAAATGCCTGGGAGTTATGTTTAGTTTGGGCAATGCAACTTTGGATTGTTTCTGCATGGCAGTTAGAGGTGGCAGCTCGGGAATAGTCTGCTTGTTCTGTTAGGAGAACCGCCAACTTGCCAACTTGGAGCAACAGTATTGGGATGGCTGGGGTGGGTGAGATTGATACAGGTCGGTGTCATGGATGTTCATTCACATCAAGTTCTGCTTGAGTCAGCAAATTCTTGACTCACAGACTTCTTTCTTAAGCCTGAGTGTCATGAGCAAAGTAGGTGACAATCACATTATTTTTTACAGTGGTAACCTTGTGTTGGACGTTTGTGTTGACTTATAGCCTCCGAGGATCCTTATGCAATCTGGACTAGGGGACACAGTCGTTGACTACACCCCGCGGCCCTGTTTGTGTTTCAGATGTGAAGTGGATAGACATCACACCAGACATGATGATGCAGGAGAGGCCTTTTGATGCTGACTGTAAACGTCTGAGCCCTGGTGAGTCCCCACCTCAGGCACCCCCTGCTTTCTTCCCTGAGTGATGTTTCTTCCCCACTTCCCATGTATTTTATGTCTCTTTTAGATCGGTGCAAGTGCAAAAAGGTGAAGCCGACTTTGGCAACATACCTGAGCAAAAACTACAGCTATGGTAAGTCTTCTGATAACGCCATTTTGCTCTGGGGACTTGGCACACCAAGGCACTGAAATCACATCAGGCTGAATCAATGTACTAGTCAAGGAAAGAGAAACAATGGGTTTTCTCGCTGTTGTGGTTGTTAATTATATGGTTTCTGGAACTCTCAACAACAACTATAAAGCTTCTTGCTCTTCTGGGTACATCAAAGAAAAAATCAAAATAAATCGCTCACATAAAAATGGTCTCAGTGATGGTTTCTGCTGTGCAGAAAGTGGCAGGGAGGGGGCCACTCTTCTCTTTCTCGGTTGTGTCACTATAGGAAGGATGAGGGTGTCCAGCAGGATTTGATTATCTTAAGGTCAGAGGATGAAGAGCTAACTGTGTGGCTTTTTCCTCATCAATAACTACAGACACTTAACACTCCTCTCTTTTACTTGAACAATTTAGTACTTCCTCCAAAGGAAAAACAAATCAATCATGGTATTTTAAAAGTTTTAAGTATTTTTAATTCTACTCTCATCACTTGCAATTAAATTTAGTTGTGTTCTCTTAAGATATGTACTTGAGATCTGAGGCAATTCAATTGTTTGCACCAGCACGTACATGCACTCACCTACATGTCACACACACGCACGAAAAGAAGAAAAAATAAAAACAAATAGAGTGTCTACTTGAGTTATTTAATCTTTTGTTGCAATTCTTAAATTATTTCTCCTAAAATAACAAGAACAAAGAAATAACAGGTAAAGTAGTTTCTTTGTCAGCTTGGTTTTCATATTTTAAATGAAATTGTGTCTCAGTAAGAAGCTTTCGATTATTTGCCATGTAAGAAAGTAGGGAGGTACAAAACTCTGAAAAATAACCCACAGTTCAGCTGTCCGATTTGAGAGTCACAAATAACAATATGGACAACTCAGCAACAGAAAATTTCACTTTTTTTCCGAGTAGCTTTTTTTTTTCTTCTTGAAATGTGTTCCATGAAGATGTTGTCTTAATCTTGTCTGCTTTGTTCCTTGTCTGGGTCTACCCAGAGCTATCTAACCTCTGCTATCATTATCTCCGGGGTGTCACATTTTAGTTCCCCTTGGCAATGAACTGCTCAGTTGATACACGTTTGGATCCTCCTTAGGCCAGCTTCCTAGGGCGGAATTCAAAACAGACTTGTGTTGGGCTGATCAGCGACTCCGCTAGAATACTAAGTAGCAAGGATCCAACGAATCTGAAACTTAAAACTCGACCAAGGTGATGACCTGAACGTCCACCTGTAATAACAATCTTGTGTCCACTCGCCCTGGGCCTTCACCGTCAGTTTGTGACACTGATGAACGGAGAACTGCAGCTTTCAGAGACGCCTTACAGTTGGACACTGTTCATGTTAGGTCGCAGGCTGTCTAAATATTCAGAAATGAGTTCAACCTGGACGGTAGGAGGATTTTTTTGGTGGTTAGAGAAAAGCCAGCATTCTGTGGGGACCTGGAAGTTATGACTAATGTTTTTTCTGTAAAAAGAAAGTCAAATATAAGAGGAGTGACTGAAGGAACACAAGCTTTATCTTGCCTTCCAAATCAGGTCATATGGTCATCCTCCAACTCATAAGAGAGAAAGTAGAAACAGATAAAAATATTTACATGTAAGTTTTGGTAACCTGTGAGTCCAGGCTAATGCTGGCCTTCTGATGTCCACTTTCATTTTTGTGATTCACGAATTTCAACAGAATGCTGGCAAAATAGGATGCTTTGCATGTAGCAAGTGTGGGCTTTCTGAATGCACCGGGGCTGCTCGGACATGACCATAATTACAGGAGTAGCGCTTTAAGAGAGGCTCTGGATTCGGCCCTAAAGCACTGTCTGGCTTCCCCCAAAGACTTCGATAACAACAGTTACTTGAGTTTTAAATTGCAGTTATTCATGCCAAAATAAAAGCCATCCAGAGGAGTGGTTGCAACGAAGTAACAACCGTGGTGGATGTGAAAGAGATCTTCAAGTCTTCCTCGCCCATACCTCGAACCCAAGTCCCCCTCATCACGAATTCCTCCTGCCAGTGTCCACACATCCTGCCCCATCAAGATGTCCTCATCATGTGCTATGAGTGGCGTTCAAGGTAGGTTCCAGGGAGCGGGGGAACTGCACATGGAGCGTGAATCTTACTTAGTTGTCATGGTTGTAAAGAACAAAACAATGCCAGTTGTCATTTAAAGAACATTTTAGTAGATGTCTCTTTTGAGATGCTGTTTCCTAAATATAATTTTATTCAATATCTGAATATTTTAAATTTCCAGGTAATAGAATGAGAGAAATCTAGAACAATATTTAAATAGAACCTTTGAAAGCCTATTTCAGAATCCATTAGGTGATTTAAAATACATCAACAAGTAAATTATTCTCAGTAAGAGCATGAAGAGGTCTGAATTTTAAAGTTGTGTCCAGTGCTTAGAGGCTACCTCGCAGTCATCCTAGGCTAAAGTTCTATGTGTTTCCTACTGTACACTTTCAAGTCCCTTTCATAGAACATTGCACACACACACACACACACACACACACACACACACACACACATAGAAACTTTAGGATTATTTCTGAATCTGAAAATATATATATATATGTCAAATCCAGTCATTACAAAGCAAAGCACAGTTGAATACACACACACACACACATGCACACACATACACACACACACACACACACACATGCACACACATACACACACACACACACACACACACACACACATCTCTACTGGGGAGTGCTCATCTGCTCAGTTCTCTCCCTAGTCGATTTTTTATACATCAGTACATTTCCTAGAATACAGAGGTGAACTTTTCAGTTCTTGTCCCATACTTGACAGTCCCGTAACTTACAGTAATTTTATCTAGGAAAAGCACACCTTTTTATATAACAAGCCCCCCCCCCAACTTTTCACTCTCTGGCATTCATGCTTATATGTTGCTTTTTGATAAAGCCAGGACTCCATTCCTCTAAACTTAAAAAGCAAATGCATCTTTTGAAAATGTCACAATTTCAGTGCACAGTTGTGTATTCCATCAGTTGTTGATTCCCCTGTCATAGGACTGTGCGTTCTCAGCTTTCAAACTGTCTTTCTCCTTACAGTTGTTTCTCTCAAGCAGTGGCCAGTGCTTCGACTCTTCATTATGTTTATATGCGCCATAGCAAAGCAGGGTTCATTTGAGGACTTGCTGTGTTATTAGTCATTCAGTTCTTTCTGAGCACATGAGCGGACTGTAGACTCATCCAGTGCAACTATTTTCAGATGACTGGGATTTTTGTAAAGAAGATTTTAAAAGTAATTAGAGATCTACCTTATAAAGAGATACAGAGCTGGCATAAAGCTACTCTTTTTGAAACCATGTAGTTTAAAGACAGACATACAAACAAAGCAAAGGAAAATCTTTCTTTTATTTATCTTCAGTGCTGAGGAGTGTACCTAGGGCCTTGAGTGCTCAGTGAGCCAAGTTCTCTATTACATAGTTAAGCCTTCAACCCCCAGTTTGCTTTATATTTTAAGACACTGTCATATAGGCTGACCTTGAGATCATTCTATAGCCCAGGCAGACCTCAGACTTACAACCTTCCTCCATCAGTCTCAGTTCCAAATAGCAGGAGTTATGACCTGTGAGAAACAGACCCAGCTAATAGAGATATTCTTGAAAACAATTATAACAAATACAAAAATATTTTATGATAAGAATGTTATAAAACAGTAGCATATGAATGCATTAGTTAAAAATATATTTATTTAGAAAAATAGTCTATTTTTCACTGTATTAAGAAGCATGTTGGCTGGAGAGATGGCTCCGTGGTTAAGAGCTTTGCCTGCTCTTCCAAAGGTCCTGAGTTCAATTCCCAGCAACCACATATGCTCACAACCATCTGTAATGAGATTTGGTACCCTCTTATGGCCTGCAGGGATACATGCAAGCAGAACACGGGATATATAATTAATAAATCTTAAAATAAAGAAGCACATTTAAAATGCATTAAATCGGTGAACATTTTAAAACCCATGGTCCAAAGGACAAAATTGGTTGATACAGCAAGTAAAATGCAAGATAAGCACAAAACCAATGCAAGGGATTGCATGGGAAAATGTCAGTGCACATTGTGACTGGATGAAATGTTGTGCACAATAGTCACAAATGCAAGCAGAAAAGGGCATGCCTCTGTAATGGATGTGATGACAATGGAGATATTATTCCCTAAAATTACCAGTTAAAGTGTTAAGAACACAAGGCATACATGTGTGCATAAACCTACGAAGAAAATTTCCGTAAGTATAAACAGTAAATAAACATTAAAATTTACCTTTGTATTTTCCAAGTTCAAATAAGCAGACGATTCTACTTTTAATTGGTATTTTAATGTTAGTGAATTAGATGAAAAAGAGGCCACATTTTAAATAATTGGTACTCTATTGAAAACCCTTTTTTAAAAGATTTGCTTATTTTTACTTTGTGTGTGTGGCTGTTCTTCCACCTGCATGTCCGTGCATCGTATGTGTACCATTGCCATGGGGAGCAGAAGAGGGCGTTGCATTCTTTGGAACTGGAGTCAGTGGCTGATCGTTGGCCTCTGTGTTGTGCTGGGAACTGAACTCAGATCCTCTGCAAGAAAAGTTGGTTCTCTTAACAATTGTACCACCTCTAAAAACATAATAAAAGGCCCGTTTGGCCCAGCAGAACCCGTCTAATGGAAGCGGTGAGCCAGTGCACAGTATTCTGTGCAAGCATATTCAACACAGTAAGAGTGAGTGATGTAATATAAACAAATGGAAGCAGAGAACAGCTAAGTAGGTATCCATAGTTGTACTCTATATAAATTATAGTTTATTTTATGTTTTCTAATCATCCCAGGAAACAACTATAACAATGAAAAGAAATGTAAAGAATGGTTTACATATGCAGTGTGTTCAGAAAAACATATAGGAACAAGGAAAATCCATCAATTATTAATAGTAGACACACAGGTTATGGGGATAAGAGTTATGTGAAAACAAGTATGATTTTATGCCTTGGTAAGTGTTTTACTTTTATAAAATAAATTTAATTGCCAAGAAATTTACTTTTTTCCCCAGGATGATGCTTCTTGAAAATTGTTTAGTTGAAAAATGGAGAGATCAACTAAGCAGAAGATCCATAGTAAGTATAATTAAGAACATGGCGAGCATGGGTAGAAACGACTGTAAGAAAATTCTATAGACCGGGTATTTTTCTACAATGTCTTCTCCCCAAGAGCCAGTAATGGCAAAAGCACCTGTGTTTTGAATCTGCAGTTGAGAATCACACCTAATTTACTCAGAATTGTTATCAGCAACTATTATCCAACTTCACAGTTGATGCAGTGTGCTCTAATATAAGGCACCAATATAAGGCACCGGTTATTTCCAGGTTCAATTAGGTATTTTCCTTTTTTTTTTCCCAAGGCAGGGTTTCTCTGTAGCTTTGGAGCCTGTCCTTGAACTAGCTCTTGTAGACCAGGCTGGCCTCAGAATCACAGAGATCTGCCTGTTTCTGCCTCCTGAGTGCTGAGATTAAAGGCATGCACTACCACTGCCTGGCTGCACTTTTCTTTTTTTATTGTATTACAACTTAGTTACTAAAGTAAACAGAATAAAAATTCAGTATTCACTGGTGTTGAAATGAACATATATTTGTAGATATGCAAATACTTCTAAAACTTATACACAACTAATCATACTATACTGCATTTAAAATAATGTAAGCTATGTCTCTAAATAATCATAAGCAAATGCAATTCATTTCTGGTAAATGCATAATTTTAATGGTAGTATCACTCCCATATTGATAGTTACGTTAGAGTTAGAATACTCTCCCCACCCCAGATGAAAATCATCTACAATTAAAAGTGGCAATTGGTTTGGAATTTTTAAATCTACCTTGGTCCTCAAAATAAATAGAATTTATACTTTAGTTTCAAAAAAGAAATCATTCCTGTCTAGTTTCAGTTTGGATATTTAAAAAATTCTAAGCAAGTTAGAAATAACTTAGGGAGAAAACAGTTAAACACTGAGCATGTCTGTAAAATAGAACTAAACATCATTGTGTTAGACTTGGACTAAAACTCTATCAGAGACTCGGGAGTTACTCAGCAGGTATGTGCACAGTAATGAGAGGGAATATTCTAACAGAATTGCATTTCCAGTTTCCAAGACAAAAATATAATTGAAAAATCAATGGAGAAAGAAATTGAACCTCTGGCCTCTGTGCTTCACACGTGTGTGTACATACACACCAAAATAATACATACATACATACATACATACATACATACATGCATGCATGCACATACCTGCCACAACTTTTACTCTCAGGGAAACTGAATTATCCATAAGATGACGAATTCCCCAGTGGTCTGGGCATTTTAGTGAGTTACTATAGCTCTCCTTTATCTGCCTCTCTGTGTCTCATGTTTTAGTTTTTGTTTGTTTGTTTGTCTTCCTGCAGGCAATTGCAGTTCAAAAATACAAAACAATACAATACAAAAGAATACATTTTTGAGAGAGACCACTTTTATTATAGTAAATGGCTGCAATAATTTTATTCTTGATATCATTATCTTTTACTGTGCCTAACATATTAGTTAAACTTTACCATAGGGGCATATGTACAACAAAAGTTACAGCATTTATCTAGAGAGCACAGTGCTGTGCATGGTCAGCATTGTGCACATGGGGGCTTGGAAGATCCAGGGAAGAGGGGGAATCACTAATTTTGTTTTCTTTTGGATATAGTAATTCCTACAATGCAGTAATAACGGGCTTTGCCGGAAGGCTACATAAATTTCTGCTTTTTTGTGACAGCAGCACTATTTTAGAATGCTTTGTTGTATAGAGAGTCTTTATTCTGAGGCTGGCCATTGGAAGCACACAGGTAGGGGCATGAGCTATAGAAACAGTTGGAGGACTTTGAATTCTGGCAAGGACTTTCAGCGGCTACGGACCTCTGCAAATATTATCTACGTACTTGTTTACTGGTTGTGACAATGATGCCGAGAAGACCTGTGTGAGTTTCAAAGAAATGTGTTGAGTATTTAGACTTCTTTGCATATGGAGCTCTTTCCAGTCATGGAAGCCTAAGTGCCCAACCTAGGGAATGCACAGTAATGGCCGCAATATTACAATGTAACCGCGCTAATGCAAAACCTCCTGGGCCCTTTCTTGTATCGTTACGCTGCATAAAAGGGTGACATGTATTTGATAGTTACATCTACAAATTGCCTCCCAGCAGTGGGAAGAGAGACTCCGTGAACAGCAGAGGACAGTGCAGGACAAGAAGCGAACAGCTAGCCGCACCAGCCGCAGTAATCCCCCCAAGCCGAAGGGAAAGCCACCCGTTCCCAAAGCTGCCAGTCCTAAGAAGAACGTCAAAGCTAGAAGCGCCCCCAAAAAACCAAACCCGAAGAAAAGTGCAAGTTAAGTACTTTCCCAGATGGAGCCACGCGTACAGGATTCGGCGGTACTGCCCGGGACAGCCTACAGATGGTCACAAGCCACTTGCCTTAAGGACTCACTCCAGTTCTCCGCATAGACGCATCTTGTAGCACTTTTTAAAATGATAGCTTCCATTTTTCTCTTTAAGCCACATAGCCCCGTGGGTGGTTGGTCCTCTGGAATGGAAGGAGCGAGGGGGAAGGCTGGTGCACGGGTTTGCCCTCAGGGTAGCCTGTGTACACACTCTGTGACCTTCGTGAGATAGGAAAGGCACTTCTGTTTTGAGAGTTTGACCTAATATATACACTTTAAAGTTCACATAATATGTCAAACAAAACAGTATTTTGGACGACAAAAGATATTTTATTTCCTTTGACTTCTGTTAGGAAGTTAGTGATTAAATGTGGTTAAAAATATGCTTTTGACGAAGGCAGAAGAATGATACTTAACAGATCTTCATGTGTTTGTTGTCTGCAAACAAACAGATATTTTTCTGATGAATGGGGTTTTGAAAAATTAGAGATACAGGAAATCGTCAGACTTTCAATGCTGTCTTTAGCCAGAAACTTTGAAAACTAAGCTAACAATGACAAATAAAAAGGAGAGGCAGACTGACAAGGCCTATGTTCTTATTGTCTGGATGCCATACCATGCTGAAGATGCTCTGATCAAAATGCTTCTCACCAGTGTCCTGAGAGCCGCACCATGAAAAGTATGCTTCTTCCCCCCTCCCCCTTTATGAGTCAGGCAACAAGGAGCAGGTTAACCTGACAGGAGAGCTGGGAACTCATCTCATGCTCGGGACATCTTAGTACTCCCCAATCACAAATAGGACAGGATATTCTCTGTGCGCTTGCAGGTTCTCACATTCATGTCTGTGGAGCTGTGGTGCCTGCAATGCCCAACCTGGTTCATACTGTGCTATGCCGTGGGCACTGCCTTCACTATTCTCTTGGTCTAGGGTGCAGAGGTCACTACTCACTACACATTAGCAGAATTATATGAATTAGCAGAACAATATGAAAGTTTAAGACTTAGATTTACCATGGGTCCTGTTTGTCAGAGGAAAGGTAAGTGACATGTCACACCCGTAGTCATTAGACACATGATCACAGCAGGGGGCAAGAGGAAGAACAGTTCTATCAAGAAGTATTAAGTATACCATGATTGCCTCCTGAAAGCTTAGCTTTGTTTGCATTGTGACCCTAAGCTAATAGCTGAAGAAACACGAGAGCATCAATAAAACCCAAAGTATGTGATCCTGCTGAATAAAATCTGACCCATTGACTCCTAGGAAATCCGGATAGGTATTTCATATAGCATCTAAACTCTAAGATCTCCAGACAAGTCATTAAGCACTGTTGTTAGCTCATGCAACCTCATGCAAAGAGGACCGATTTAACAGAGAACAGTTAGAAATAGAACTCAGCACACTCGGCAGAAAAGGAGGGAAAATAATTCAATAAAAATATTTAAATATAGTATCTCTCCCCTGGGCTTCATATTCCATCCCACACCTCTGGCTCCTTTACCAGATGCCAGAGGTGGCCCTAGCAACCCCAGGTAAGACATCACCCCGTGCCCACTAACACTTATTAAAGCCTGCCCAACAATTGCAGACTGCAGCACCTCCCCTGGGCTCCACATTCTGGCAAACACCTTAAACAGAAGATTTCTGCTTAACCCAAGGTGAAACAGTGCCCACAGCTAGCTAGCACTCCCTAAAGCTGGCCCAACAGCCTCCAATAGCACCTCACCCCTGAACTCCATATCCCAGGCCACAACTTTGTGGGAAATCTTCTGCAGTGTGGCAGCCATGCTGTACTAGGAATCCCCAAGACCTAGAACCTAGAGACCACAGAGATACTTGGAACCACAGGGGCAATATTGGGACCCAAAATTCAGAGGTCCCTTAGGCCATGAAATCCCCACTGGAGACAAGCTGTTGAAGCTGAAGAGTTGCTAGTCATTAGAACTCCTGGCCACTTCAGGCAGAAGACCAGAGAGGGAACAGAAACCAAGAAACAAAGCACCCATCCAAAACAAAAACAAACTCAGGAACCAGAACCTAGACCAATAATTCAAACCAAGATGACTAAATGCCAGTGTAAAAACAAAATCAACAACATGGTCACCACCAGAGCGCAGCTATCCTATAACAAACAGTAAGACCTGAACAATCCATTGCAGGTGAACCGCCAAGAAAACACCCTTAAAACAAACTTTACAAAGATGACAGAGGTCCTTAAAGAGGAAATGAAAGAAAATCCCTTAAAGAAGGACAAGAAAGTCAAGGGAAAAGATGAACAGGTGAAGGAAACTGTTCAAGACCCAAAATTCCTGAAAATGGGACTAGAAGCAAAAAGAAAAATCCACAAGCAGAGGGAAAACTGGAAATGGAAAAATCTAGATAAGCAAACAGGAACTACAGACATTGAAGACATGAGAGGAAAAATAAATTCGTTGGTCAAAGAAAATGTTTAATCTAAAAATTTCCTAACACAAAATCCCAGGAAAACTGGGACACTAGGAGAAGACCCAACTAAGAATAGTAGGAACAGAAGAAAGAGAAGAATCCTAACTCCAAGGCCCAGAAATATATAGTCAACAATATCATAGAAGAAAGTTTTACTAACCTAAAGAAGGACATACCTAAAAAGATATAAGAAGCTTACTTATAGAACACAAATTAAATTGGACCAGAAAAAAAGTTCCTATACATATAATAAAGCACTAAACACACAGAACAAAGAAAGAACATTAAAAGCTGCAGAGAAAAAAAGGCCAAGTAACATAAAAAAGTTACACCTGGCTTCTCAATGGAGACTCTAAAAGTCAGAAGGGCCTGGATGGATATCTTGCAAACTCTAAAAGACCACAGATGCCAGCCCAGACTACTATACTCAGCAAAATTTTCAATCACAATAGATAAAAAAACAAGATATTTTATGACAAAGTCAAATTTAAACAATATCTGTCCACAAATCTAGCCCTATAAAAGGTCCAGAAGGAAATCTCTAACCCACGAATATTAATTACACACACAAAAACACAGGCAATAAATAACCTCACACAAAACGCAAAGAAGGGAAACACATATGTATGTATGTGTGCATGCATGCTCACAAGTGTGAGCACACACACATGCACAAGTACCCACCACCACCACCAACAACAACAAAATGACAGAAATTAAAAATCATTATTCATTAATATCTCTCAACATCATTGGATTCAATTCTCCAATAAAAAGACACAGGCTAAAAGAATTAAAGGAAAATATGTTCTATTCCTTTTGCTGCATACAAGAAACACACTTCAACAAGAAAGATAGATATTAAAATACAGTAAAGGGTTGGAAAAAGATTTTTTCAGTCAAAGGGACCCAAGAAGCAAGCTGATGCAGCTATTCTAATATCAAACAGAATTGAATCAAACTAAAATTAATCAAAAGAGATAGAGAAGGATATTTCATATTTAAAAAAAATTCACCAAGAGGGCACTGTAATGTTTAATATCTATGCCCCAAATGCAAGGGCACCAATATTTGTACAAGAAATATTACTAAAGCATAAATCATTTATCGATTTTCACACATTTACTGTGGGAGACTTTAATACTTCACTCTCATCAATGGACAGGTCATCCAGACAACAACCAAACAGAAATAATGGAGGTAACAGATGTTAGTACTCAAATGGACCTACCAGATATCTACAAAACATTTCACCAAACACAAAAGAATTACTTTCTTCTCAGCACTTCATGAAACATTCTCCAAAACTGAACAAATACTCAGTCACAAAGCAAGTTTCAACAGATAGAAAGAAGTTGACATAACTTTCTGTATTTTATCAGACCACCGTAGATTAAAACCAGATTTCAAGAACAACAGAAAGTCTACAACTAATGGAAACTGAATAATTCATTTCTATATAAAGGAAGAGATTAAAAAAAAACTTCACAGAATTCAATGAAAATGAATGCACAACATACTCAAACATATGGGACACAATGGAAGTAGTGCTAGAGGAAGTTCAGAGCATTAAGCGCCTTCATAAAGAAACTAGAAAGATCTCATACTAGTGACCTAACAACACAAACGAAAGCTCTAGAACAAAAAGAAGCAAACATGCCCGAGATGAGTAGAAGGCAGGAAACAATCAAACTGAGGGCTGAATTCCTAAAAATCACTAAAATAAAAACAAAATTGGAAATGCTAGAAGAAATGAACAATTTTCTCAATAGAATCACTTAACAAAGTTAAATCAATATCAGAAAAACAACTTAAATAGAGTTACGGCCCCAAGGAAATAGAAGCGGTCATTAAAAGTCTCCCAGCCCCCACATGGTTTCAGCCAAGAATTCTACCACACTTTCAAAGAAGAGCTAATATCAACACTCAAATCGTTCCACAAAATAGAAACAGAAGAAACATTGCCAAAGTCTTTTTATGAGGCCACAGTCACCCTGATACGCAAACCACATAAATATTCAACAAAGAAAGAAAATTACAGACCCATTTTCCTCATGAACACTGATGCCCCAGCTGGATGCGCAGTGTCAGTTTGATGAATTTCATCTGTATGTGCTTTGGCCTGCTCCCAAACTCACCTGCATTCCTCGGGAAGTATGTTGTTAGATAAGATTGGGGAAAGCAAGGAATAAGAACCTGAATGGTGTGAATGTGGATGGAGAGTGAGCTTGCTCTACTTCCTAAAACAGATCCAGGAAGTCTAATGCCCATGAGAGATGAGATTGGTGGAATACATTTTCAAGATCCAAAAGAACAACAGGCACAATAATCCTCGTTACCATGTAGTTAAATTGGTAACAGTAGACAGCCAAGGCCAGGGCTGCCAGATGACTTTGTGGTGTTTCAGTTGAATTTCCTAATCGATGGTCCCAAGGCGATCACTGCTCACCAGTGCTTCAGAATCCCTAACTGAAAGCAACTCACTGCAGAAGAGAATAATTCAATGACTGGATCCCAAATCTATCCAACTATTTGGCAGTTAGGATACCCCAACTTTCCTCCTAAGGTATAGCCAGCCACTAATAAGCTTTTCACTAAGGCATTTTTTTTCTTATCTACACAGAAACCCGTAGCATCATTGGATCAGACACTTGGGATTTGAGGACTAGTATTAAGTGAGGTCACGAAAAGAATTTACTCTCTTAGCAACCCTACACAGCGAACATCTGGTGCAGACAGCTCCTAAGAGGCTGATTTTAGCGGGCAGTGGTTAAGAGCCATCTCCATGGAAACACCAAGTTGGCAAGAGATATTAGAGTCCAACCCATGGGTTTGATCCTTAAGTTATTGATTTCCCCTAAAGAGATCTTAAGTTCCACTTCTTGATCCAAGAGAAGTTGGGCCCAGAAAGAAATACAGAATAGCTTGGTCTCTTGTTTCAGGTGAAGTTCTGTTCCCAACCCAGCTACAGCCTGGTAACTTCGACCCATCAAACAAAGAGAGATTGAAGACAAAACCTTTAGGCATAAGGCAACTGTGTAGCCTCAGAAATGAAGGAGTTCTCCATCGTTCAAGAACAAAGAGTGGCAGGTCTGGAGGCCAGGCATCCTCTACACCATCAGCACCAGTATCTCCTCCATCAGCACTAGTGTCAGACATAAATGGGGAAGAGCCACAGCCTGCCACCGCTGCTCTGGAGAATAAGCACCCAGCTGCTGAGAAGAGTCCTTCCCACCCTACTGTCAAGGAGATAGTGATGGGGTGGCATGTGAAGGCCACTTTCCCAGTTTTCACCCAAGGATTCTTACAAACAAATAGATAAAACCAAAGAAAATGACTAAGAAGTCTGTGTTCAGCAGTCTGGGGTAGAGGTCAGTTGTATAAGCAGAAATGCCTTGCCTTAAGGCAAATTTCCTCTAAGAGCCAATCTGGGTCTGCTTACTAGGCCTTGCCCACAACCTATTCTCAGTGCTTACATTCCTCCCACATCAGCTAAGATTGGACCTCACTGCCTTCACTGCTAGTTGCTTGTTTCCTTGGGACTATATTCCAGTGTATACACTGTATGGTAAAAGAACCAGCCAAGGAAATACACCCTGACCCTGAAACCAGACCCAAAGAAACGTACTGTGGCCCTGTAATCAGAGCAAAAGAAATTCCCATTGACCCTGACCAACTCAACATGAAAACCAGCCAACCCCAGAGCATGAAACCAACCAATCCCTGAGCATGAAATCCAGCCGATTTCTGAGCTTGTCCAAGCTTAGAGATTGAAATCCAACAAATTCCCACCCTGAAAATCTTCACCCTAGAAAAACTCTGCCCCTAAGAAGTACTATATAAGCCTTGTACCTATTCAGTTGTGGGCTACTTTTTTCCACCCTGGCTGAGGCAGCTACTCTCCTGGATTCCTCTCGCCCAATAAATGTCTTGAATGGGGTTTAGGGGATGACTTTCTTTTGCAGGAGTGGAGCTGGACAGAGAAGTAACAACTTTTGCTAGGGTGGGAGCAGAACTGCTATAGTTCTACGTGAAACCCCCTTAGTAGAGTGGGGCAGAGAAGCAAGGACTCTCTCAGATAGGAGGAGAACATTCCTGCAGGGAAACCATTCCTCACCAGAACAGAGCGGTAGGTAGCTCCTGGCTTCCAATGACCAGGATACCTTTCTCTTCAGAGCTGTAACATTTACATACACAGCACCATCAGTAATACTATGCTCCAAAGAGAACTGAAGGCTGAATGTCCTGCTTTGGTCTTAACGAGGTTTTCTATACTCTCTACAACCAAATTAATATCTCTCCTTTTCAGTCTCACATGAGCTGACCAAGATCAGGCCTTCTCTCCAAGCACCATGCCTCTAACTCTCCTTGAATCACGCCTACCCTACCAAGTACTGTATTCAATGCAGACCAGCCAACTAAGCTACATTCAGAGCCTCTTGCTAAAAGGACAAAGACAAGGCTCCAAACCACCAAACCACCAGTTCAGTGGAGACTGCACAAAAGGTAGGGTTAAGCAAAGGAGCAAAAGTGGAAAATCCATTGGATACCACCCCACTCAATCTCTGCCTTTGACTCCATCCTCCTACTCCCAAGTCCTTGCAATGCCTTCCAAAATGTCTTCACAAGCAAGTACAAGGCATTAGCTTTGATCCCTAGCATTCTTTACATAGCAATAAAATGCACTTTTATCTACAATTCTCCCAGCGCACCCTAAGTCTATAAAAGTATTTTACTACCAAAATTAGAAGAAATAGCTACACACACACACACACAAAACTCAGGACCAGATTCAAATCCTGGGCATTAACAAAGATGCCCTAATACTCTTGTTGTCTATGTCTTTCCGGAAACTAGCGTATTAATCTTGTTATGAGAAAACAAAGGAATCCCACATTTCAACTTTTTCTGGTTTCCTCTGCTTGGAAATGATAGAAAATGAACAATTAAAATCTGCTCAAGCTCAGATATTTAGGCCACTATGCAAAAAATAAATAAAGAGCACAGTGGGAAAATTATTAGTCAATAAACATTTTCTCTAATCTGTGCTGCTAAAACCTCTCCCAAATACATAATGTAGACTCCGGAAGAAGTGTAGTGCTCACCTTTTGTGATAATCTCAGAAAACCTCTCTTCTCCTGTCTTCGTCCCTCCAAGAAAACTGTGAAAGAGAAAGGTTGGCCACCAGGTGTGGACTAGCACCATATGTTGGGCCAGCAGCCACCAGTGACCTCCCATGCACAGAATCCACGCAGAACCATGATGTCAGAAAACAATTCATTTCTCCTTCCTTTTCATCTTCTTTCCCTAACTACAGCAGATTTTCTGACTTCTTAGAAAACTATATTACCTCTTCCTGGTTGGTGGCTTAAACACTGAGAGAGCCACCACTTCCATTCAAGATGCAGAGGGATATGGTAGAGAAAATTCTGAGCACAGGAGTAGGTTTGGAATTGTGTTCCTTCTGCAAGGCTACCAGATCCAAAGCAGGGCATTTGGAAGACATGATCTTTCATAACAAGAAAGAAGGGTGAACGTTCATTGTTGGTAAAAGTTCAGAGGTGAGGTACAAATGTCATTGGCCCCTAGAAGTGGATGTACCCCAACATACACACATTCCTAACCAGGCTGTTAAACCTGCCCACACCCAGCACTTATGCGGCTGGATCACGTTACTGACCTTGTGGGTTGTATCCCACCAGTTTCCATTGTAGTCGTCGAAGGAAGAGCTGAAGCAGTTCCCAGAAGTACGGGAATGCTGCTGGCCTCCAAGAAAAGCCACGAGGGGGGAAATCTCTCAGAACAGACTGAGACTACTTTGCAATAATTGGACATTGTGTGCTTTCTGCGCCCTGGAGACATTGCAGCACAGCTGCCACCTAGTGGCCATCCGAAAGCTGTTTCCAGCATCTGGTAAATAGTATTAGCATCAGGATTCCCTGGAGTATCCTTAAGAGCAATTAGCCAAATTCACCAGCCCTGGCATCTCACTTTTACACTCCATCCCATCACTGGGTGCAGGAATCGCCTGCTGTGAGAGCTCTATTGAAGACCACACACTAGTTTCCCTCCAAATACTACCCCAGTATTTCAGGCAGATTTGCCCCCAGTATCCCCAGTATCCCCAGGAGATGCTTAAGCAAGTGGCCCATTGTGGCATGTAGTAGAGACGTGGTCCACTTCTGAAAAAGAATGTGAGTCTCCAAACTCTCCTCTCCTCTTTTGTCAGAGCTGTAGTCCAGAGGTCAAATTTTTACTTCAGCACCTCAAAGAGTCACATCAGTTGAAGGGTACAACACACAGAGTCTAATCCCATAGCAAAAGAAATTCTGCCCTTAGCCCCTCTTTAAGCCATGTCCAGAAAGAAGCTGTGATAGTATGGTTCCCATGGTGAAGACTCAAGTGTGGAGTCCACGTGGCTCCCATGGTGAAGACTCAAGTGTGGAGTCCACGTGGATCCCATGGTGAAGACTCAAGCGTGGAGTCCACATGGCTCCCGTGGTGAAGACTCAAGTGTGGATCCATCCCTAGATCACCAGGAGAAGGGAAGCACTAAGATCTGGCTGCAGAGGTACAGAAATTTTCCCAGGATGGAAGCCCCGATAGAGGACAGCTCCCTAACACTCAAAAGAATGAGGCAGTAGGATTACAAGTTTGAGGCTAGGGTGGGCTATATAGTGAGACCCTGTCTTTAAAAACAAAAGAAGAGCAAGCACAATGTGCTCTAGAGTGGGAAAAATAACTAGAGTGATGGGGACTTTAAAGCCTATTCTTGTTGTAAGGAAATTGGGTGAGGGAGTGTGAACACACGTGTGAAACAGAGGGCTGTAAAATTTCTATAGTTGGTTCTGGCTGCAGTCCCAGAGGCCAAACTGTGGAAACAAGAGGAATAAAAGTTCAAGGCCAGGCTGGGCCTAATAATGAGTTTCAGTGTAGCCTGGGCTGCATATCGAGATCTTGTCTCGAAACAACAGCATGATTGTATTTTCTCTGCCTCAGTATTCCCATCCACACATTCAGAGGAAACAAGCTGTACCCAAAGTCTAAGTGGTCACTGAGTGACCTCCATCTCCCTGGGGCTCAGGACTTGATCTCTATGGACACTATAGGAGTACAGAGGGGGTCAGAGGAGCTGCTGCAAGCACTGTACCAGTCCAGTCATGACAGAAAGGGACTGAAATTTCCAATAAAGACACTCAAAGAAGACCTGATTGTAGGTTCATTACAAAGGCGCAGTCAACAGATCTTCCCAAATGGATTGGTTGTGAGCCAGGAGGGCAAAAGGGGACTCTGGAAGACGCTGCCTGAGATGCTGAGCCTGACACAGCTCTATTTACATAGCTGGAGAGAAACGAAGAGGGCAACCAAAAACATTTTGAAGGTTATAAATATTCAAGTCAAAATCCAATGGTGAGCTGGCAGCATGAGGCTTGTACTCATATAGAAGACATGGGGGCTACAGACCTGAGAGCTAATAACACCGAGCAGGCATACACAGCCTATGTGGCCTATTTTACAAAAACTAGATGGATTTTTTTCTTAAAATTTACATTCATGTATTACATAACACTATTTTAACCAAAGAGATGTTGTATATCCATGAAGGTCCCATAACATTTCATTGCATAGTGACTGTTCCAACTAGAATAAGCATACTCTGAAGAGACTGTCACAGTACCTAAACCATCTAATCAATGGGGCCTTCAGCCTGTTGCCAACTGAACTTCCTTCCCCCTAGCAGGAGTCCTCCCAAGGTCCTTTCCCAAGATCAGGACCCAAGGCCAGCGTTGATATTACAGGGATCCCCAAAGCAATGTGGGTCCAAAGACAAGCTCACATTTCAGTCCTGCACCAACCTTGGGTGGGGCTACAGAATGCAAGAAGCCCTATTAGAAAGTAAGCAAGCTAGATGCCACCTGATCCTGTGGACCCAGATGGATGTGAAAGGGGACTTGTATCATTAAAATCCTAGGAAGGATGGAAAAAGTCCCAGAAAGAGTAAAGGACAAGTAGTTTCAGGAAGAGATCTGAGTCCTGGGGGAGATGTTTGCAGGAAGGACACTGTAGGGCTACTAAGAAAGCATGGCAGGGAATGTGAGGGTCCTGGATCCCAGGATGGACTCAAGCAGGTCCCTGAAGTAGAGATGCAGTGTGGGTCAAGGACATCCTTGATTCCATGGGGCTCATGCAGAGTTATGGGACTGCCATAGATGTCTCAGACATTGGCAGCAGGATGGCAAGTGTCTGAGCAAGAACAACGGCAGAGTTTTCAGGTAAGAGTGGGTTTGGGGTTAGCAGGCAGCTGAAGCAGTAGAGCGGTTCAGTGTGGGGAATCAAGCTCTTGGAACCCAGGGGCAGCAGCTGCCTCCTGAGGAAATGAGGTGATAGGGTTTGAATCCCCTGTTACAGAAGCAATGGTCTTTAAGAAGCTCTATCTCTCTGCCAGTCCCACGTCACTCCATTCTCATCCTTTTCCTGTTGAGCTGAAGACAGGTTTATCTCCACAACAGTGCCAGCCTGCCAAGAGAACAGAAACAACGGAGTTACAAACACCTGCCCTGCTTGGGAGGGTAGCTAAGGGAAGAGCAGGGAGAGCCAGAGAACCAGATGTCAACCCAATGGAACAGAACCTGCGAGCAGGTTATACAGTGCTCAGCCAGGACATGAGGACAGTAGCTTCTGTGGACAGAGCAGGCAGCCTAGCAACCTCTCCAGTTCCCGCACTGCCTGCCTACAAGAGCACCTGCCTTGGCACCGAGATGGGCTTGTGGTTTCCAGGTGCCAGGACTGTGGAAGGGAGTGCGCTGGGATCCCTTCCCTCCATCTACATCCTACCTCACCCTCAAATAGGCCAGCCTCGTCTGGAACTCTCTTCTCCTCTGCAGGCCATTATATCATTAAGAGAGCTCAAAGTACTGAACTAAAGAGCGGGGGGAGGGAGACAGAAAGAAGTGGAGAGGGGATGGGAAGGAGGCAGGGTGGGCACTACAGGGTCGTGAGAGGCTCTTCTGAGCAAGCTGGGTCAACCGTGGGGTGTTGCACAAGGAAAAGACGACAGGCTGACTTGAAAAGGAACCAAGGACAGGAGGAAGGGAGGAGTCTAGGACATTAGGTGCACAGACATGTGTCCTGGCAATTGGTCCCTGGAACACCAGCTGTTAAATCTCAGAAGCTCCTCTCAGTCTCTCTGTAGCTTCCTGTGAGGCACACAGGTAGGCAGGATATGGCTCCTCACTCCCCACTCTGAGCTTGTCCTCAGCCTCGAGGGGTACCTTCTTGGAGAGGCTAAGGACGGCCTGCTGAGGGGCAGGAATTTGAGCACATGTCTGTCTAAGGAGGCTGGGTCCTGCATTGTTACTGTGAACAATGCTCATTAGAAGAAATACAAATCCTTGTTTCACCAACCTGCAAATCTCCATGTCCTTGATCCACTTTGAGGCAGGGGTGGGGTAAGAAGGGCAAGCGAGAGTCGGGGAGGTGCTGGTACTGGGGAGAGTCAGGAAACCACAAGGCCTCTGCAAAAGAACAGTAGCCCATGGCTTCAAGAATGGAGTCTTCATCTCTACTGGATTAGCATCCTTCTGAAGGCTAATGATCCCTGGTGGCCTGCTTACTCTTGCATCATTGCCACCTTCTAGTTCAGGTGGTACTGCCTGCATCCAGCAGAGGGAGAGACACACCTGCAAGGTGAAGCAGCCTCTTCCTCAAGCCCTTCCTCTCTACCACTGTGTAAGTGCATCCAGTCTCTTGCTTTCCCTTCTTGAGGTCTAGGAGGAAATACCCAGTGTCCAGGACTTCTAGTCGAAGAGTCTAGAATTTGCACCACAGTATGCTACAAGCCTTGATAAGTTGGTGAGTTTTCAGCAGCACAAGAAAACAGGCCTTTTCTTCTAGCAAAGTTATCCTACTGACGTGGGGAAATGATGTGAGCACATCATGAGGGGCGGTAGTGGGTGGCACGGCAGATCCAAATGAGCTCCTCTACCATAATTCAGCCTGGTCAACAGCAGACCTGTGCTGCCGTCAAGGGAGATCTCCCAGAGCTACCAACTACTCCTCCATCTTCTGCTAAACGGCCGACCTAAGTCAGGTGCCTCCACCCTGCTACATTGCTCACACCTGACATGTCATTTTCCTGGGTGTATGCAATTCCCCCACTCCAGCCTTCTAATGGTGGAGGTCTGTCACCTACAGCAAAAACCTGCAGCCCATGTTGTCTGAGTGACACGGCCATCCATGAATCACAAGGACGTCATTAATCTTGATTACCTAGCTCCCCATCTCACTATCCTCACAATGTCCTGATAGCTAGGGGTGGAAAAGCAGCTCAAGGCACTCAAGTATTAAAGACTACTAAATGGGTTTGGCTGAATGGCAGCTCGTTCACTTGGATCTCACAGCCCCAGAGTAGTGGGCTGGGGGAGCCATGAGGAGCCAGGTATGAAAGCAGACCACATTGTCCAGAAAGGCCTTTTTCTACTCAGTGCCCAATGTCCACACCTGGAAAACTAACCCTGCTCCCTCCCTCAGACACCCAGGAAAATGTGCCCAGTAGCAACCAGTTAGAGATCCAGGTGTGACCAGTACTCATGAGAATGGCATCCATTCTAAAGCAAGTGTTCAAAGTTAAGGTCTATTTATCCTTGAGCATGACTTAGGCTCAAATCAAAAAATCAACTGATGTCCAATGACACACAACCCACAGAAGATGTCTGCTCCTATCAGTTCATGCTATTGGCCAGACTGGTCATGGCCTCCTCTGGAACCATCCCTACTCCTCCCTCAGGTATTCTTCTATTCCTCAGAAACATGAGGAAACATGTGTCTTTGGCTCTAACTCTAATTAGTTCAGCTTGAACCTGCTGGGATGCCCAGGGCCCTCTCCTCTATCCACACTGCACAGTCAGGTATGCTGAGGCCGATGGGGGAGCACCTAGGCTGTTGCTAGTGACACAAGTGTCCTGCTCGGCATCCTCTGGGCTCACTCTGAAGGTGATAAGTGTCCTATCAATCAGGGTCTGCACACTAAGTTCTAGTCACTGCATAACAGAAAGGTAAAGTGAAACTAAGCCTGCCATGGTACTCCTTCAAATCCTTGACCACTGCTAAAATTGAAGCTGCACCTTTTACCGTGCCCTCTCTGCAGGGACTCCAATCCTGGCACACCGTTCTTTAGCTTATCTCCATGACTCCTTCAATTCTGGGGTCTTCACTGTTCCTGGAGCTGCACGCTCACTAATGGTCACTCTTGTCCGCTCACTGCTCTGCAGGATCCGTCATCAAAACTTACACACACGACCAAGTCTGGCTGCCAGCTTGAAATGCAGCATTGATCGGCCCCCTCTAGATGACATTTCTGTGCTGACCCTGAGGAAATACTTCCAGAAGATTTCAGCTCAGTGATTCTGGTCTCTTGTTAATCCCACTGGATTTGTCATCCCCAGGAAACCAGCAACAATCGTCCCTGGAAAGCAGAGGTGTCGCTCCAGTGGCGCTGGCCTCTTGATAGTTAACCGATTCTTCAGCCCCAGCAGATCAGAAACTGTTGAACCCACGCATGAAAAGGGAGAATGCTCCTCGGTGAAGCTCAGGTCAAGTCCTTCATGTGTCACCAGTGGAAGGCAAGCTCATGCCAGAAATGACTCTCCACCCAGGAGAAAGGCAGAGTCTGGTTTATAGAACTATAACTATGTCATAGCAGGGGCAGGCCAGGGAGACAGGAGTTTCAAAAGTTTCCATTAACAAAGATTTTTAAAACTTTGATGAGCTGAAACAAGTTTTATATCATAAAACAATGGATCCTTCAAAACTGCAAGTAAACTGCAGGAGAATGTTCTGTTCAGCGAGATGTGGTTAGCAGGGATGGGGAGCTGTGGGAAGGAGAAGGAGGAACTAATGCAGAGGCCAGAGAGGAATGCTGCTTGCTATATTCCTCTTCCATGGGTTACTCAGCTTGAATTTTTATGCAGTCTATGACTACCTGCCCACAGTGACTAGGCCCTCTCACATCAATCATTACAATCATTAATTAAGACAAAGTCTACAGGCCAACATGATGGAAGGCTCTTCTCCATTAGGGATCCCTCATTTCAGGTAACTCTCAGTTTATTTAAAGTAGAAAAACAAAACAAACAACAATAAAACAAAAGCAAACCATGCAAAAATCTCACACTAACAGCCCAAGAAGAAATGGTCTTTCTATGTGCTGCATATGAAATCTTTGTACAGACGGAGCCATGTATATATGCAACTGGGCTTAGCTTGCCATCTGCTGGCAAAATGTGATAGTAGTTTTAGGGGAGCTCTCATACTTTCGAAGTTCTGGACCACCTTTCAGGCAATTACAGTATGCTACATAGCAGGATCATGTAATAGCACCTGAACATATCCAGGCTGTGAAACAGAGGTCAGCGGTGCCCCATGTGATGGGGTGCATAAAGGAAGTGGTGAAGATGAGATTATTCTACTTTTTTTTCTCAGCACAATCCATAGACAGTCAATGTTTGATTTGCATTTTTTTAAAAAAAAATGTACTCGGTGATCAGGAGAGTTGGTTCAGCAGTTAATATCATTTGCTGCTCATTGCGGAAGAAATGAGTTCTGTTTCTGACACTTGTGTTGGAAGACTCACAGTTACCTGTCACACTACCTTGAGAGCATCTGACACTTCTGGGAACTCATTTGAGCCTTGTTGGAAACCTGTGTACATTCACATACACATTAATAAAACAAATCATTTACTTATATTTACCTCTTTCAAGAGAAGGGTTCTCTGTGCAGCCCTGACTGTCCTGAAGCTTGCTCTGTAGGTTAGGTTGGCCTTGAACTCAGAGACCCGCCTGCCTCTGCCTCCTGAGTGCTGGGATTAAAGGCAGGCACCATCATAGCAGGCTAAAACAAATTGTTTAAAGTGTACATAGGGCCTTTTAACCATTTGAAGTTTATTTTTCTGCAGGGCAATAGATAAGAGTTTAATTGCATTTTTATATGTGTAGACATCAAGTTTTCCAGCACAACTTGTGGAAGATGCATTCTTCTGTCCAGTGAGCATTTTTAGCATCTTTGTCAGATATCACATAGCTGTAGTGATGTGCACTCACTCTTGGGTTACATTGATCTAGATTTCTGAATTCCAGTTTACTTTGTCATCTTGCTTAACCAGCAATTCTGAATCCTTGAAAAGGTTGATTAAAATGCTGTGCTTGCATGTTTGCATTTCTCATCATGTCACAAAAATTTATTCATTAACTTGTTCCATTAGAAACATTTATCAATTGCCTATCTGTTGAAAACAAGCAATCCAATTAAAAAACAAGCTATATTCAGCTGGGTATGATAACAAATGCTTTTAATCCCAGCATTTGGGAGGCAAAGACAGGCAGATCTCTGAGTTCAAGGTCATTTTGGTCCAGGACAGCCAGGACTGTTACTTACGATATAAAAGCCAAATAAACCCTTTCATCCCCAAGTTTCTTTCTGCCATGATGTTTCTGCACAGTAATAGTAGCCCTAACTGCCAGGCGGTGGTGGCGCACACCTTTAATCCCAGCACTTGGGAGGCAGAGGCAGGAGGATCTCTGTGAGTTCGAGGCCAGCCTGGTCTACAAGAGCTAGTTCCAGGACAGGAACCAAAAGCTATGGAGAAACCCTGTCTCAAAAAATCCAAAAAAAAAAAAAAATAGTAGCCCTAACTAAGACACCGGTTCTGAATAGATATGAGTATAGAACTTGGAGTAATTGCAGAAATCAGAAAAGTAAAAAAGGACCAGGAGATAGTAGAGCACAGGTGATTAGGGAAAAGGGGCATTTTAACTGGATGAGGGGAGGGAGAGAGTGGAAATGAATAACACTGAGGGTGTTTGGGAAAGCCATAGGGTTAATTATTTTATGTTTACTTGGATATACATACCTGTAAATTAGTGTATGTGTAAATATATATATTATATATATATACATATATTTAAACAAAGTTATAGCACTTGGAGTGATAATGCCTCTCCCAAAAGTTGTTGACCATCTAATAAAAAAACCTCATACCAGACAGAGAAAATACCCCTTCCAGTTGTGATCAGGGAAGTCCAAGAGACTCCTAGACAATAATTGTTATTATCCTTGGCTACTTCCCAGAATTAGGTAAGACAGTAATACTGAAGAAGCTACAAACCTCAGACATAGGCCTTGAAGGAATAGAGCCGGAACTGACCTGAAAGTCTCTTCCCTGAGGATTCTCATAGCATCTATAGGTGTAGTGATAGGAGCGGTGGGCTGCGTCCCCAGCACCCCAGCCACCTGGCTAGCTTATGCCCCGAAATAATTACACGGACACTGTATTCATTTAAACACTACTTGGCCCTTTAGCTCTAGCCCTTACTGGCTAATTCTGATATCCTGATCAACCCATCTCTAATAATCTGTGAGCACCAGTCTTACCGGGAAGATTCTAGCCTATGTCCATCCTTGGTCGGAGCTTCATCGCGTGTGCCTCAGAGAGCAGAGCTATCCTCGTGTCCGCCCAGGAGCCGGGAGCATGGCGTCTCTGCTCCAGAGCGCAGAGCTGTCCAGTCTCTGTCTGAGGTGTCTTACCTCACTTCCTCTTCCACCCAGCATTCTGTTCTGTTTACTCCACCCATCTATGTTCTAAGCTATGAGCCCAAGCAGTTTGTTTATTACTTAACAACAGATTGATATGACACTCCCACATCATATAGGTGCTGTATAAGCTGCCATGGGCAAAAACTAATCAATAGACCCATATATAAAGTCTATGAACCAAAACATATGCCCAAGCATGTGATACTGGCACTTATATTTTTGGGGTAGTCAATAGCCCACTAGTTAAACTTAAATCCCACTCAATAGGTGGAAATTTATGCCTGCTACTATAAACCAAGTTAGGAACTTGTAGATGGACAAGTCACAGCCCCTAGAGGAGAAACTTAAATATTGTCACTCTCCTAAGTCAGTATACTTCCTAACTGCATTCTAATATTCAATATTCAATAACTTATACTTGTGGGCATAGATAAGTGAATTTGTTACTACTTACTAATTAATGAATCTTCTTTTTGCAGAAGATGGAGATCATTACAGAAAGCCACAAGTGGTCAGAATTCAAAGAACAAGTAATGATGGGTGTCCAACACCAACTGATACATCTGAAACACAATCCCTACACCTAAGACTCCAGGAACATCTAATCTAGTAAAAGGGGGCAAAATACTTGTTAAGGACCAAAGGACCAGCAAGCGTTCTAGAAGATTGTATCTTCTAGATACGACAGAGAATCTGTATCCATAAAATTACAACAATATGGTCACCTAAATTAGACCTGAGAAATGACACCAACTAACATGCCAACATATATGTGGGGGGGGGGATATCACAAGCACTACCCTACTCCAGGGACCAGCACCCTGATAAGTTATCCAACCTCCATTGATCAGCCACAAACACGTATACATCAAAGTAATATCAAATGGAACAGCAGGTTTTATATTTATAATATTTATAAATTTACAAGTATACTTGTATACTTACTGTATATGTGTGTATAATATATATATATATGTATATATATACACATATATATATATATATATATATAGTGTGTGTGTGTGTGTGTGTGTGTGTAGTCCTGATTGTCTTGGAACTCACTCTGTAGACCAGGCTGGCCTTGAACTCACAGAGACCTGCCTGCCTCTACCTCCCAAATGCTGGGATTAAAGGTGTGTGCCACCATTGCCCAGCATATTATGTACAAAAATTAATGAAGTGGTCATGACTTTGAGGTGGAGCTGGCCTATCATGAGAGGAGTTGGAGGCAGAAGAGGGAGTAGTAAGAATGATGTAAATACAATACTTACATGAAAATCTAAAAAATAAGTTAAAATTCACTTGAAATTTAAAAACAAGAAACATGTTCCTTAACAATTCTCACATCACTCGATTTTACATAACGAACTACCGCTCAGTAATATCAAGCAGTGCTGGAGCACCAGTTCTCAAGCGAGTCATCTACTACTAACATCAGATGGAACCGGTCATAGAACCTGCTGGCTCGCTTGCCAAGGCACTCTTGAGTGGACTGAGAAGGGGGTACACCTAGTGGCTGGGTGTGAGCTCAGGAGCCATTCACTGCAAGAAATACCAGGCTGTTTCACCTGAGAGAGGAAAAGATAAGATGAAAACTTTTATTTACTTCTGTTCCTTTCTCTGCTGATAGTGTCAGCATCATACCTTCAGGGAGCTAGGAACACTGTCTGCACAGTCCCCTAAGGACATTGCAAATTAGATAAGTCTCTGGCACTGGGCAGATGGCTCAGGAGTTATGTGCACTAATTGCTCTTGCAGATGACCTGGGTTTGAATCCCAGCACCCACAGACAACCATTTATAACTCAAGTTCTAGGGAACCTGACATCCTTTTCTGAACTCTGCAGGCACCAGGCATATACATGGTGCACATGCAAACAGGCAGGCAGAATGCTCACACACACAAAATAAAACAAATCTTTTAAAAATTGGGGGGGGGGAGCTTTTTTGTACAGATTCCAGCTTCTTAGACTTTCTGGCTGAAAAGTTATTGTCAAACCTATGGGCACCTTGTAAGTGTTAGAAGTTTCCAGCATTCTGTCTCAAGTCTCTCCTCTTTAGATTGCATCCACACTGGACTTCTTTCTAGCTCGTGTTTCTCCTTACCTTTTGTCATATCTAGCCATCCATCTTTATAAAATCCATCTTATGTCCTTGCTGAAAAAAATAAACACTGAACTTGTTTTGGGGGAGGGTTTACAGTTTTATTGTTACCAGGCATAGCCATGCAAATTTTCATCATGACGTGTCTCTTTCTTGGAGGAATTTTGGTAATTAGTTTTCATAGAAAGCTGTGCTTCGTGGTTTTATGTTGACGAAAACTTCATTTACCTTCTCAAACTTCTGTGAAAAGAAAAACATACTTAATAATATATATGCCAATGTTCTAGACTAATTTTTGAGCAGTTTGTAGGTCTTTCTGGCCCCTTCATTTTGGTTGGCTCTCCTTCCCATTCCATCTCACTATCCTCCCATCCTCTCAACTTAAAATTTGCCAACCCCAGTGTTATCACATTACCTAGGATCTGATCTACTATCCTATCTTTCTTAAGGTTCCCCTCCCAGAGGCCTTTCCCCAGCTTCCATCATCTGCAGGAACTCTAAACTGAACACACAAAATAATGCTATAAAGCTGCAATGCATGAATGGGAGAGAACATGCGGTTGTTTCTCTCTGCCTGGGTTCCCTCACTCGGTGTAACTTTTTTCCAGTTTCACCATTTGTCTTCAGTTTTCATATTTGCTTACAGCTGGATAAAAACCCTACTGTGTATACATACCACTTTTTCGTTATCCATTTACCAGTTGGTGGAAATCTAGACTGATTCCATTTCCTGGCTACTTTGAATAAAGCAGCAATAAGTGTGAATGAGTACGTATCCTGGCAGTAGGATGTACAGTCCTTTGGGATATGCTCAGAAGTGGAGTAATTGCATCTTGTGGTAACTCTGCTTCTACCTTTGTTTTTTTTTTTTTTGGTTTTTTTTTTTTTTTTTCTCGAGACAGGGTTTCTCTGTGGTTTTGGAGCCTGTCCTGGAACTAGCTCTGTAGACCAGGCTGGTCTCGAACTCACAGAGATCCGCCTGCCTCTGCCTCCCGAGTGCTGGGATTAAAGGCGTGCGCCACCACCGCCCGGCCCTCTGCTTCTACCTTTTTGAGGAATCTCTACACTGTGTTCCCGTGGTGGCTGGATCAGTTTGTATTCCTATCAAGAGTGGATGAGGGCTCCTCTTTTCCCACTTCATTGCCAACATTTTTTAAAGATTTAATTTAAAGGTTGATGATAACCTTTCTGACTGGGGTGAAATTAAATTTTAAAGTAGATTTAATTTAAAAATGGTTACATCTGTTGAACATTTTAAAAAGGGCTAGTTAGCCATTCATATTTCTTCTTTAGAGAATTCATTAAAAAAATCTGTAGCTTGCCTTTTAATTAAGTAGTTCATTTACTCCAGTGTGTATTTTTGTCAAAAATAATGTTGTTGTGATTGCTTGGGCTTAGGTCTGGATCTACTATTCAAGTGATGTATATATGCCTGCTTTTCTGTGCAAGTACCATGCAATTTCTCCTTTTATTAATACAGCTCTGTGGAGGAACTTAAGACCAGATATAGTAATAATGTCTAAAACAATGTTCTTGCCGGGCGGTGGTGGCGCACGCCTTTAATCCCAGCACTCGGGAGGCAGAGGCAGGCGGATCTCTGTGAGTTCGAGACCAGCCTGGTCTACAGAGCTAGTTCCAGGGCAGGCTCCAAAGCCACAGAGAAACCCTGTTTTTCTCGAAAAACCAAAAAAAAAAAAAAAATGAAACAATGTTCTTTTGGCTCAAGATTGCTTTGGCTATTGGATCTTTTGCATTTCCATGTGAGTTTAAGATTGTTATTTATATTCTATGATAACTGGCATGGAGACTTTTATTGGGATTTCATTGATTACATAAATTGTTTGGGGCAGAATAACCCTTTTTCCCAGTATGGTTTGTAACAATCCATGAGCAAGAGAGGTCTTTCCATTTTTTAGTGTCTTCCACAATTTCCTCTTTCTCGGTTTTAACGTTTTCATCATAAAGGTGTTTTACTAACTTGATTAGATTTAGCATAAGGTATTTTTTGTCTATTATAAATGAGACTGTTTCCCTGATCTCCTTCTCATTGAGTTTACCCGTGGAATAAGAAAAGCCTTTTGTATACAGTAATTTTGCAGCAAGTCTTTATCAATTCTAGGAGTTTTCTTTATCTCTGAGATGAAGTCAACCTGACCATGGTTTGATTTTTTTATTTGTTTCTGTATTTTGTTTCCATGTACAGTATTGGGATTCTTGCATTTATGTTTATTGGAGACATTGATCTGTAGTTCTCCTTTCTTGTGTCTTCACATGGTTTGAGCACTACAATTAAGACTGACTTTGTGAAGGGAGTTTAGAAGTTTTCTTTCTATTTTTATTTTTTGAAATTTTTTTGAGGATGATTGGCTGTAGTTCTGATTTTTCTGAATTTTTTCATTTTCTTGAACTCTTTGAGTGTATTTGTAATTGTTCTTTCGAGTTTCATGTCTTGAGTTTTGTATGAGTCATGCTTGTTAGAGACCACTACTATAAGAATGGTTGTTTGTTGAGGGATATATTATCTAATATTTTCGTATTGCTTGTGTTTTTGCCATGGGATCTAGGCATCCGGAATTAGGTTGTTGGTTGTATCAATGATGTTTTTAATCCTACTGGACCTGGAAGGGGTGATTGTGGGTCTCTGCACCCAGTGGAGGAATTTATTAGGATTATTTTTAATCTGTAGATCACTTTGGTTACTTAGTTTCATTTTAATAATAGTTATAGTACTTTTTGGAATTAGTGACCTTAGGATACCTTCCCACTTTTGTTTGGATTGGTAAAAATTTACTTTGTATTTATCAGTTTGTCAGTGTTTCCTACAAGTCAGCTTCAACAAGAGCAACACAATCCTCTCTGTGTCTCCAAATTACTTTTGTACTTAAACTCAAATATTTTTCAAGCCATTGACACTTTTGCTTCTGTAAGCCAAAACACTTATACTTCCTGCTTAAAATGCGTGCACAGATCAGCAAGGGGTGAAAATTTAGGATATCCATGCCTTTGTCAGGCATATATACTGCACTGGGTATCTGTAAAAAGTTCTAAATTTCCTAATATATGCTAGCACGTTTGCATGCTTTGATTTCCTAAAGACACTTTCCTTTAACCCTTCTCTGACTCCAGAGTGTTTATTATTTGCATTTCAGCCCTAAACTTTAGCTGCAAACAATTGCAGTTAGGGAGCAACATTTCCAAGCAATGCTCCTGCTTCTCCAGCAGACTGGTTTTCAGCTTAGGTGAGATATACATACAATTATTATTCTGATGTCATCTAGAAAAGCAAATGCAGGTGAACAGAATAATTTGTAGATTCTCCTCTTTTCTCTGTGGAAACAGAGACTAGGGGCTGACATTGGGAATTCAGTATCTTCCCATCGTCATCCTCTTGAGAAGTCAAGATAAGCGAAGATGTTACAGCATGCTAGAGCATCTTAGGTTGCTCTTATATTGAATCATAATTTTCCAGGTTCCTGCAAATCTTTACTTGCAAGATTCATAAAAAAAATCTTTTTCTGGTGGTTTCTGGTTATGTTCTTATGTCCCATCAGCAGGATAGACACATGCTCCAACATTTTGTTGGCTACACTGCATTGGGAGTCCTCTCAACCTTTCTTGTCCCTGTAACCTGATTTATCTTCAGTTCTGGATATCATTTACCCAATACGACCAACACAGAATCCATGGTGCTTTTTTAGAAGGACTTCCCTCTTTAGAACCTTCTGTCGGAGAATTATTCACTTCCTTATGCAGTGGCTGAAGACAGAAGAATATCTTTTCTCATTTCTTTGGTACTGCAGCAGCCAATTATCAAATCCCGCAGGTGCACTGCAGCCTTCTCGGATCATCTTATCATCCACCCTTCCTTAACCCGCTGTTCCCAAGTTAGTCCAGGCTTCTGTAATACTTCCCACTGATGATTGCCAAGTGTCCTGCCTGGATAACTTGGGCCTCATTTCTTCCCGCTTCACTTCCTATAAGCATCCGCTGAAATCACTCTTTCTTATTTCAACAGACCTAGGACACATGACATTCCCTATCTTCTGTTCTTACCATCATGAACTCATTCCGCTTAGAGAACTGTGTATATCTAGCTCTGCAGCACACAGCAAGAGCTGAAAAAAAAAATGAATCTGAAATGTCTGAAAGAGGCTCTTAATATCTTAATACTACCACCATAGTAATATTACATAGCACAGAAGGCACGGAAATGCGGCATCCAACAGAGGATATCGACACACAAGCACCAAGTGTGTGTGTGTATGTGTGTGTGTGCACGCGTGCATGTGTGTGTGTCTACTTGGAAACTTAAAAAAATACGAAATTCTCTTTTTCACCTCCATATTTCCAGGTATATTTCAATATTATCTTGTCTGATTCCTACCCATGAGACCTATATACCTCACAGTTCTGCCCTGAATTACACACTAGATGGAGATATCCAAATCAGTGATAATGCTGCTCCTGGCACAAAAGAAAGGCAATACAGATGTTAGGAGAAAGACTCACTCTCAACAGAAGCTTTAAGTAGAGCATTGGTCTTATGAGAAACCTCCTGCTATTCACCCATTCACACAAGCTAAAATCATTTGAGAGGAACCTCAATTTAAAAAATGCCTCCATAAGATTAGGCCATAAGCATGTCTGTAGGGTATTTTCTTAATTAGTGACTGATGGAGGAGGGCCCAGGCACTGTGACTGGTGCCATGGTTGGATAGGTTCTGTAAGAAAGCAGACTGAGAAAGCTATAAGGAGCAAGCCAGTAAGCAGCACCCCTTGGTAGCCTCTCCATCAGCTCCTGCCTCTAGGTTGCTGCCCTGTGTGAGTTCCCATCCTGACTTCCTTTAGTGATAGCATATGATATGAAAGTGTAAGCCAAATAAACCCTTCCCTCTCTGAGTTGCTTTGGTCGTGGTGTTTCATCACAGCAATAGAAAGCCTAAGACAGTGAGTGTGCTCTTCTATCCCTTGAGGGGCCTTCCTGAAAGGTTTTCTCTACCTCACGGAGTTCTTTCACTTTCTTGTGGACACTGAACCTCATCTTGGCCCAGGAATGTGAGGACAACATTCTGCACATAGATTAGTTTGTTATTGGAAAAATCTACAGCCAAAGACATCATACAGTAGATACTCAAAGTCTACTTTTAAATATAAGGAGGGAAAACAGGTTTTATTTTTTTAAAAAAAAAAGTCACCAATTTCCTACTCTATATCCCACATGACTCATGTTCTTAAAACAAGGGGATTTAGTGCATATGAGGTAGTATACTGCACCCTTAAGGTTATCACTCTTAAGGTTGGATTCAAGACCTGTTTAAGAGGAGGAAAACAATGCCTGGTACTGAAAACCTAGATAACTCTTCAATGCTAAGGAAGTCATGGTTAGTGAAAGAGAATCAACAACATTAAATTACTAAAACAGCATAATCTCTAATAACAGTTCTATAAACATTTGTCTTTATAACCACAGATAAGTATAGTCTTTACCCCTCATTAAGGAATTTTTTTTTGCAAGAAATGGGGACCACTGCAGAAATCCATAACCATAGCCAATCAAAATGCAGAGTTATGGAGCCTAGTCCCAGTGGGTATGTCTACTAAAAACTCTTGAACCTAAGGCTCAGAAAACATTGTGAAAGAGGGAGCAGAGGATCAGGGAATTTGATGTGAGGTTGTGTCTCACATGAATTGGTTGCCCAGTGCCAAACGGTCAGCCCTGAAAATATGTGTACAAGCAATTTTATATGGCCTAAACAGCTTTAGGAATATATATGTATACACAAATAAGCACGCGATAACAATTAGTAGAAAAATATGTCATGAATTTGAAGGAGAGTGAGAAGTGGGTATATGGAAGGGTTTGGAAGTAGAAAAAAGAAGCTGCAATTATAATCTTTAAAATAACATTTAAAAAAAACAAAGGTAATTAAAGTATACTCTTTATAGCACGTACTCTAGTGTTCTAGTCTTCGGGATTATCCTCTGTGAACACATTATTGATGGTGACTGCTGCTTCAGATGCATTAGATGCCCCATGGACAGCATTTCTCAAAATGTCTAGTCCATAATTGGCTCGGAGGGAACCTGGGGAGAGCAGTTTTGCTTCTTCCGGGTCTACCGGACCCATCATTCGTCTCCACTCTGCAACAGCGTTCCACTTGGTCAGGACCATGATTATAGATGTGCCCCTGCAAGCAGCAATTCTTTCAGAAGGCAGGTTCCTCTAAAGGTATGAATTGCACACAGTGCTAAAGACAGAATGCTTCTGGTCCATCCAGAACAGTTTTCCCTCACAGGATAATCTTGTGCTTTCTTTGTTTTCTCCCTTTTCTACAAGTTTTGTGTTTCTTTGATTCTAAAGAATGAATGGATTTATAGTTTCACTACTTTGGGGACCACACACAAACATTGTCATGGGCCAAGGACTTTTGTTTCCTGTTCAGCCTTCAGCCTCTAGAGTTGCCTCCACTGCAGAAAGTCATCTTTCCCAGACCACCCTCTGGATGTGCTCTATCCAGTGATTGCGTGGTACCTGAGGCAAAATGACTTAGCTCAGCTCAATGCACGACCACTTGAATGGACAGTCTAGTTGGTCAGCAGACACGTTGGTCATCTGTAGAGCACCCTGACCTTTTCCTCCTACCCCTCCTACCTCTCTTTCCTTCCCCTACCCCACCCCATCCTCTAAATCCTTAACCTGAGTCATGCACTCTCCCCAGGTGCATACAGCAGATTAGATAGAAAGTTGTTAAAAATAATTTCTCTTTCCTACAGTTTCTATAGTGTACAATTACTACTTCTACAATATGAGCAACCACATTTCAGAAACTTACGAAGCTAAGACTTCCAAGACGTTTTTATAAAACTCTCTTCCTGTTATTTTGAAATAAATTTTGTTGGCATGCTCAGGAATCAGAAGCATTTCTTTCAGCATAGTTATCTCAAATCCTGCCTCTTTAATGGCCCTCAGGATCTCCACTAAGGAAACAAACATTAGGAAACATTGAAGATCATTCTTTCCATGTTCATGGCAGAGTAAAGATCAAAATACCAGAGGAAAATAATAGTTCAACTTGCATCTTGTGGTTTATAAATATGCAAAATTGTATAAAATTAAAAGCACCAAATAACAGTAAGAAGATGTTCCAAATTTTAACATGAATGTCTCACTTTGATTAATTGATGGATTATCAAAGGAAAAAGAAGAACTGTTGGCATGATAAGCATGAAGACATATTTTCATCTTTAGGCCCCAATGTCTACCAATGCCTTGTATGATCTGTACTGGGAAATAGCCAAGGCAAAAATTATTTCCTGAAGTAGAAAGGCGCTGCTGAGTGCATCAGTACAGTGAGTCCTACCAGAATCTCATCAGTCGCTTGAGCACCGAAGTCTGCATTCTCCCCATCAAGGGGGACCAACTTAAAGACTCCGAGCATTCTTATAAAGGAAGAAGAGTGGGGAAAGATGGGATGTGGGGGGAAGGGGACAGGGGAAGGAAGAAAGGCAGAGACAAAGGAAATAGAAAGAAATGATTTTTTTTTACTCTAAGTAAAAAACATTCAGAGGTGTTGGCTTGAGAGGAAAGGAAAGTGAGACCTAATTTATAGAAAACTTGAAGAAGGCTGGGTCTTTCCTGCTGGTAAGAAGATATCTAGGATCTACTCCAGGAGACCCTCTAAGTAACAAAATGGGAGAATACAGAAACTACAACAGAAATGGGCCAGTCCTATAAATTTATCATGAGAAAATGACATTTTAAAGAATAATGTGTATGGTTCCTAAACCACAGTCCAGGAAACAACTATCTCTGGACTCAAGTACCCTTATTTTTAGAAATGCCGACTTTTGAGTTAGGCATGGCCAAAGCAAGATGCTGTCACAAAGCAGTGTGTCTTAGTTTGTGTTTCTACTGCTATGATAAAAAAAAACCGTGATTGAAAACAACTTGGAGAGGATAGGGATTATTTTATCTTATATTTCCATGTCACGGTTCATCACTGAAGGAAGTTAGGAAAGGGATTCAAAAAGCAGAAAATGAAACAGAAACCAAGGAGGCATGCTTCTTTCCGGCCTGCTCCCCAGGGCTTTCTCAGTCTCATTACAGTTCTTATAAAACTTAGAGCCATCTTTGATGTGGGATTTCCCTCTGTATGCTCTGATTACCATTGATAAATAAAGGAACTGCTTTGGGCCTATAGCAGAGCTATAGAGGAACAGAACTAGGCCAGGAAAACTGAACTGAATTCTGGGAGAAAGAAGGAGGAGTTTAAGAGAAGCCATGTAGCCCCACTGGAGACAGATGCCGAAACTTTAGCCGGTAAGCCACAGCCATGTGGCGATACACAGATTAATAGAAATGAGTTAAATTAATATGTAAGAGTTATCCAATAAGAAGCTATAGCTAATGAGCCAAGCAGTGTTTCAATTAATACAGCTTCTATGTGATTATTTTGGGGCTAAGCAGCCGAGAGCAACCAAGCAACCTTCTCACTACACATCTTCCCAGGAGTGGCACTTCCCATAATGAGTTAGGCTCATTCACATCAATTATCAATCACCAATGAAGAAAACGTCCTATAGATTTGCTTGTAGTCCAACCTAGTGAGGGTATTTTTTCTTAATTGATATTCTCTTCTTTTAAATGAATCTAACTTGTGTCTAGTTGAGAATACACATTAGAACAATTAACCATTTGCCAACTTGACTCACAAACACAGCACTATCAAACTACAACCTTCCTGGTTTCTTCTGTCCTCCAGATGCCCTGGTAACACTAATATCACAATGTCAAATATCCCAACTTTTAAAACTCCCAGTCTTCAAAAACCCAGTCTTTTAAAAGCACCCGATGTCCCAAAGTTCAAGCGTCTCTAAAGTATCTGCTCTCTCTAAAACTTTAAAGTCTCTCTAAACTCAAAAGTCTCTTTAAAAGTTCAAAGTCAACGGTGAGTGTCTGTGGAAATAAAAAATGAGGTAAATACTTTTTGACTCCCAGAGGGAAAAATCAGTTCACAGTCACAGTTAAATCAAAGCAAAAACAAAGTTTCATGGTGTAAAAGTCTCAGTGTTTGATGTCTTAAGACCTATTCACAATCCTCTGGGCTCTAAAGAGACCCTTGCCTTCAAATTTGCTGTTTGCAACACAGGACAGCTTGTTTTATAGACTCAGGCCCACTCCACTCTACACCTGCTGCTGTCCTTGGTAGTTGTCCCATGGTACTGACATCTCCAGAATGCTGCAGTCTCTCCTGCAACTGAGCTTCCCCCTCACGTATAGCTTCTGAGCTCTTTCAGGGAGCTCTTGCATGATACCAAACCTCAACTTCTCTCAATGACCCCTTCAATTATCAGCCTTCTATAGCAATTGAGGCTGTACTTTCACTAGTAGGCTCTCACAATGCCATGGCTCAACTGTTCTTCACGACCCCATTCATGCCTTCAAAATCAGTAACACCTGGAACACTCCTACAGCTTGTCAAGTTCAGCTGCCAATCCAACTTACAGCCTTGGGCACCTCTGGACCATGGTTTCTGTGTGCTGACCCTGTGGAAACACCTCTCAGATTTCACCTCGATGATGCTGGTCTCTTTTTAATCACTGCTAATTTCTTAGCACCAGTTAACCAGCAGTGAGTGGTTGCCCCAATAAAGCAAAGGTCTTACTTTAGTGTTATTGGTCTCTAGTCAATTACAGATGATTCTTCAGCTACAGATGACCACAAGCCACTGATTCTTAACACAAAATATCATACAAACAACCACAGCAGGGTCTTTGCTTCCTTCTGATGTTTCACGGGCCAGACCTCCATCATCTACATTGCTCTCAATATTCTTATATGCCAAGATACCACAGAATGGATCACTAAACTCTGGGCTCTCACTGTTTCTCTGGACCTTTCACAATCCCTTCTGTCAAAGCAATGGTCCATTCTTTGGTACTGATTTCTGCCTTAGTTAGGGTTGGTTTTACTGTAAGAAAAACACAGTGATTGAAAATAAGATGGGGATTCATTATATACTTCTGGATCACAGTCCTTCATTAAAGGAAGTTAGGGCAGGGGCTCCAGAGGCAGAAACTGAAGTAGAAGCCCTAGAAGAGCCCTGTTTACTCACTTGCTCCCTATGGCTGACTCATCCTGCTTTCTTATACAATTTATAACCATCTGCCTAGGGATGGTAATACCCAGTGACGTCATCCCACTTCCCTCAATAATTAATCGAGAGAATGGGTTCTTTCGCATTAGCATCTTTCCTGGCCTAGTCATAGACCCACGTCCCAAGAGCCACATTTTCTAAGTAGGTTCTTGAACCCTCTTTAAGGCCATGTTGATAAAGATAATTATTTGAATAATGTCTAGGAAAATATAAATATACAACTGAGTGAAAGAATAGAGATAAGTCAGGATTTGAAGACTGAATTCAATAAAGAGAAACATTAAAGGGACCACAAGCCAAAATAAGGATAAAAACTGAAAATCAATATCTCAATTAGAAAATTCAGGGGGAAAAGCTTCTTGGAGAATGAATCAAGCAGAAGATGTCAGGACTTGGTGATGTAGTAGATACTTACGTCTTTGTTCCTGATTCACGTGGGGCTTGATCAGTGCCAGCGTGCTCTGAGGAGGGAAGAAGTACTCTATTTCCTTCTCAGCCACTGCCCTTGAACTGCTTCCATAGAACTGGTTTATAGGGAAATTTCCTGTGGCAAACTGTGCACATAAACTTTGGAAAAGAGGTCAAGTCAAAAATCAAATGTAATGTAGCAATCTAATGCAACGCAACACTACTTATTCAATTTGCTTTTAAAACACCATGCAACAGCATTCATTCCATCTCTAGGTATTGTGCAAAAGGAAGTAATTAGCCAGTGACTTGGATATACTATATCCTTTTGTGAGGTAGCAGAGATTAGAAAAGAAATATGTGAACATTTAAATCTTATTGTTAATGGATATTACCAAGGAAAACTAGAATAGGGACCTCCTGCATTGAAAAGGCTGGGGCTAGGATCCTGGCTAACTACATGACCTCACTTGTCAAATTAAAGTTCTCTGTATAGTGGTGTTAAGTTTAATCTCGATTTTTCTCAAGAATTTTAAAGCTCTTATGGTCAATTAAAGATGTTGCAGCTATGATTACAACTTTAATTGGGGTTATTTGTCAGAAACTATGGTTACGGTAGATGTTTCTTTCAGTAAGTAGAGATGAACCATTAGTTTGGTTCTTAATTTCTAGGCCAAAGTCAAGCATCCCACCTTTTCTTGCAAAACCATGGTCATCTTCAAGAGGTATGTAGACCATATCTCTACAATAAGCAGTCAATAACGCCACCAGAAACAGGAGCTTTCCTGAGAAGCCCTCTCAGACTAAAAACTGTACTTCCTGTATCTTAGACTTAAGAAGAAATTAAACTGCATTACATGAGAAAGGGTAGGGAGCCATGCTGTAAGCAATACCTCTCTTGATCAGATGTGAATGCTTCCTCAACAGTCTTTGGTCCCATCAACTCTTTCCAATATTCCAAAGCATTTGCCCTCAATAGAACAAGGACGTAAGATGGACTGCTGTTAGAAAAAGCAAAACCAAAGGTTAATGAAAGAATGTCTTAGTAGCTAATGACATACATAGAACACAAGTGCGTCTGTTGTTAAACTGACTACAGTTTGTCAAACAATTTAAAAGGAGTCCAACATTAATATATGTTAGCATCCACTCAAGAGCAATACTTCCATGAGTGGGAAGAAAGACAGAAAGGGAAGGGCAGGGTCCCAGTTCTTTAGAGTGGTTTCTTCTGGATGTCATGCTCTGGTTGGATTATGTAACCTTGTAGGACTTTTGCTTCAGCTGCATTTCAGTTGCTCCTCTAGGTAAGTGGCAACTTCTCAGCATCTCATTTCTTCTTCAGGATGTATGTTATTCAAGGTTATCAAAGTCCCCCAAAGAATAACCAGACTGCTCAAAGGGTCAAACAGTCCTCAGTTTGGACTTGGTGATGTTGCCCACTTTAGAATTCTGCATTCAACTCAACTGGAAACTGGTATGTGTCTGTGTCCACGGGACCTATCATTTGTTCTAACAATATTCCAGGAATGGAGAGGATACAAGATATTTGAGCAGAGAATGAGGACAGTAACAAGGTTGACAAAGACATAGGCCAGGAACTATTTATAGAATTTAGAAGTTTGCCAACCCAAAAAAAAAATAAGGAAAGCTTAAGAAAAGACTGAAATGAGTGGACAATCGATCACAGTTCTTTCAAACTTGAAACACTGCTTTACCTGGACATGTGTGCTAAAAGTTTACTAAAGTACTCTTCATTCTCATAGTTCTTGCACACTGTTCTGGCTTCTTCCTCTGATAATAACATTTGCCTCTGCATCAGTATGGTGAACCCTTCCTTCTGAATAATGTCCAAAACGTCATCTAAATAAAAACAGTCATGACAAAGTAAGTTTCCAACATGCAGATCCCAGCCATAAACACAAAACAGCATTATGATGTACCTTATGCGACTAATTATCTTGGTAAATGTAAAAGTTCACAAAACAGCTTCTTAGGCTTCAATACGGATGAAACTTTTTGATTTATAAATTATAATTTGCTTCAAATTTTCCTATCACATAGCAATTACTCACAATCACTTGCACAAAGGAGCCTCAGGGAGTAATTTCTTTTGCTTCCCATGTGCCATAGGTATGCAGATATGTGGTGACTCGAATGAAGATGGTTCACATGTTTGAATGCTTGGTCCTCAAAGGTGGAACTGTTTGTGAAGGGTTAGGAGGTGTTCCTTGTTGGAGGAGGTGTGGCGCTGGGCGTGTGTTCTGATGTTTAAACGCACATGCCATTGGCAGTTAGTTCTCTCTCTCTCTCTGCTTCCAACTTTAGGATCAGATGTAAGCTAGTAGCGATTGCTCTAGAACCATATTTGCCTTCCTGATGTCATGCTCCCTGCCATGATAGTCATAGACTCACCCTCTGAAACTAAGCAAGCACCCAACTAAACACTTTCTAGCATAAGTAGCCCTGGTCATCATGTTTCTCTACAGCAATAGAAAAGTAACTAAGACAAGATGGTAGCCTAAATATTTAAATAATTCCAGCATAAATATTTATGAATAGCAGGCTATATTTTTTTACTTGTCTATTTGGGGAGAAATAAATTGACTGAATATTCAAAAGTATTTCTCAATCACCTTCTCACTAGCCTGCTTCTCTCTGTGGAAGACCAGAAAATAAAGCATTTTCTATCCTTCCTCAAGCACTATATAGAAATGAACCCATATGCAGCATATGACGTGTAAAGAAAGTATGCTGAGATGTTGCTGAAAGAGGTACCTAGGAAAATCTCTCTGCTCTACACCTAGGAAAATCTCTCTGCTCTACACTGGTTTTCTGCTTTGGATAGCTGAGTACATAATGCCGGGATCTGTAGGCACAACTGATACACCAAATATATACATTTTAACTTAGAGCCCAGTCAGTATTATGCCTGGCCGATAATTTTTTATAATCAGATTCAAAACATATCAAAATAAAAAATGCATACACAAGGACAACCAACCAGCACTCCAGGTAAGCATAGTTTCATTAGCTACACTGGCACGATGACTTGTCACTATCAACTGTCAATCATACAAACCTAAAACGATCAAAAATTGAGACTAGAATCAAACCAAGGACCAGTAGAGTGGGATGTCTGAGAAACAGTTTCAATTTTCTTTTCCCCCTTTATCATCATCCCAGCAACTTCAAACTGTACTACGGTCCCTGAGCCATGACAGCAATCTGTTACTATCTTAGCTTCTATTAAAATTCATAAAGGAAAGTAAATAGATTTTGTTCAAGGAAAAATATTTCATAAACTCTTCAAAAGGATGAGATTTCTGGCACTGACTGGAGTATATTTGCTTTCTTTAGAAAAATGGAAAGAATGGTATGTCAAGGCATCTGGCATGGACAGAGAATCACTAAACAACACTGGATATATATTCGATACACACACATGCATATATATATATATATATATATATATATATATATATATATAGTGAGAGAGAATGAATGAATGAATGAATGAATTTAGGGAAAATCTGCCTAGGAATTCTGATAAAAGCACACATGGGAGGAGAAAGAAGTTGGAAAGTTAAGGAGCTTTCAGACACAATAATCAATCATTTGAGGAGGTGTCATTGCAGGGGAACAAAGAAGCAAAGATCAGCTAAAGGTACTGAGATCCCATGGATGTTTTTGGTTATGTGAATATACCATTGAATTATGTTTATTAATGTTGGAGTATATCCCTGTAGTCACCAGAAAACTTCACTCTCAAGGGAGAAAGAAATGTTAGAAGAAAATAAGGGGCAACTACAGATGAACAGTCCTTGAGAAGCAGACATGACATACGTGGAATAAGGCATCTATTGGGTCATATACAGCAAAGAGTTAACTCTTTCTGTCAAGGATGGTGCTTTTTCATTTATAGAGTAATGAGGCATGGATAAATGAAAACTCCTCAAGCTTTCTGCCTCTAACACTATCCTAATCTGCAGATCCTGAGGATCTCTTACTACAGAGGGGGATAAGGTTTTCTCCCTGAGGCTAATTCTCACTCCTCTGCTACAGAATCATTTCTACCTGGCTCTATTCATGGTCAGTCATTCAGCTAATTAATCACAGGGTGCAATTCAAATACAAAAGACTCGGAAGTGTAACTCTAAGATGGATGATATAATGGGAAGCAAGTGAACCTGGTGAAGCATGCCACTGCTCTAACTTTACAGCATTAACCTTCTCAGAATATTCCTACCACCGGGAAGAGTATTACTGGCCAAATAATCAGTGTGATCGGTCCCCAAAGGGTCAGCATCTGCAGACTCGACCAAATGCAACTTGTAAGACAGTTAGGTAGGCCTGTAGGGTTACTGGGTGTATACTAAACACATACATATTTTTATTGCTTTTCCCTAAACAAACCATAAAAATAACTTACATAATGATATGGAATGTCCTTCTGTATATGTTTTGTTCTTATTGGTTAATGAATAAAGCTAATTTGGCCTATGAAGAGCAGAATATAGCCTGGCTGAAAGATATAGATAGATAGATAGATAGATAGATAGATAGATAGATAGATAGATAGATAGATAGATAGATAGATAAGGTGGAGTCAAAGAGACACCATGTAGCTGCCAACGGAGAAAGATCCTGCCAGAACCTTACCAGTAGGCCAGAGCCTTGTGGTGATACACAGATTAATAGAAATGGGTTAATTAAAGATATAAGAGCTAGCTACAAAGACACCTAGGTTTTTGGCTAAATAGTGTTGTAATTAATATAGTTTCTGTGTGATTATTTGAGTCTGGGCAGCCAGGAAACTAACTAGAAGCCTCTGCTTACAAAATGGCACTAATGTGGGCCAACTACAACCAACAAAAAACCTGAGAGAGCTTGGTAAGGAATTCTAAACACAAAAGAACAGAGTTAAGCACAGCTTCTTGGTAGCAGCAATGTCTCAGGTGGGCTCTGTTTGCTCAAGGCAAGCAAAAGCATGATTTCTTTAAGAGAAAGCTTCCTGACTCAGCATTAACAGCCAAAACTGCAAGACTCCTTTAAGAGAGCCTACTGGTTTGTGCTGGTGCATTAAGGAGCACTTAAATAGGGTCTGTGAATAGTGTAACAAATTGCTTAATAGCAACATAGACCACCTGTGTCCCTGGAGCTGGGGTGGTGAGAATGGCTTACAGAGGTGGTAAACATACCTCCATCATGTTGGACTGGTTGAAACAAACAGGCAGGGCCATAGAGTTGGTCCTAGCTACTTCTGCTTAGCATTTTTTTTTAAAAATGGAACTTTTGGTCAGAAAATCGCTAAGAGACATACAATAAAGACATATTTAGATGAAAAAGTCCTCTAAATGGGTCATAGTATTAGATAAATATATATGGGGTTTTGAGAGAGAAGAAAGAGTACAGAAAGTCATAGATTAAAGAAGTAAAGATAACTATTAAAAAGTAGTGGAGTAAAAAAATAAGCCATATAAAGATGGAAAATACACAGAGAGTCTGGATTATGTGTATTATTGTGTTTTCTTTGAATTTTTTGACTGCAGAGAGACATTTGATTCTGGGGGCTGCTAAGGTTAAACCAACATAGAACTATCTTGACTTCAAAATTTGAGTCTAAGGATATGTTACTATGGAAAAGAGGTTCTGCTTTTGTTTCCCCCAGAAGATGAGAACCTGTGGATTCCTTCCAGGATAATGTGGTTTGATGGAACAAGACCCCCTCCCTGAAAGGTCTCCATGAACCCTAAAAATACTTCACCCAACAAAAAGCAGGAAGCAGTTTGGAAAAAACAACACATAAATTTCCAAAATGACTGTTTACAAATGTTGTTTTTCTTAAAGGGGGACATGATAAAGATGAATACTTTGCATTGGTATGGATCTTGGTCTATCACTACAAATTTAAGGTCAATTTTGTTATACTGTATATATGTATTTCTGCTCTTATTTAAATTAAGGTGTTGTGTTTGTACAGCTCATTTGAAAATGTAACATAATAGATAGTCATCTATAATAGTCTAGATATACAGGGATATATTTGAGTTAGATAGATAATCTTCAACACCTCAAAGACCTACAGAATATGGCATTTAAAAGGTTTTAAGAACTTAGACTTTCCTTGACAATGAGACATGTCTGCTCTGGCAGCACCAATTACTTCAGAGAGGTTGATTGAAGAAACTCATTATGGAATTTGCCCTCAATGTGACAAGACTAGCCATTTGAGCAAGAAACTTCTCTTGCCTGGACTGCTTTATTGTATGTTGTATGAACTGGATATGCAGGACCCACAGAAAAGTAACTGTTGAACTTTCCAAAAGATGGATGGTCCTTCAGGGTTCCTGTTTCACAAAAGAAACTGCCAGACATTCTGCAGGACACAGAAGAAAACAACTGATGAACTTAGCCATTATAAGGCAAAAAAAGATCTTCAAATTTCCTGTTTCATGGGAAAAGTCTGCTGGATACTATGGGTCTGTAGGTTGAAGATGGATACCCCAACATTACAGAAGAACTTTGGGTGATATCCAGGCAGCAAGATATCTCTGCCAATTCTATAACTTTAGATGTTGCTTACAATGCATTTCCTGTTTACTTAGGTAATAGTATATCATTCTGCAGTCTTTGATAGATTTGAAGACAGATAGTTACAATTTTCCTTAGTTATGATAAAAGATAAATTAGATATGACACTTCTAGATATAAATAAACTAAATATTGTAAGTGTAATTCTTTGTTGATACCTGTTTTTACATGTAATTTTACTATGTTAAACCTTCCTTTTTATTTAGACATAAAAGGGGAGATGTTGTGAGATACCCTTCTGTATAAGTTTTTTTTCTTATTGGTTAATGAATAAAGCTGCTTTGGCCTATGGCAGGGTATAATATAGCCAGGCTGGTAGAAATATATATAGAGAGTAGACATAGTTTTCAAAGGAAAAAGACCCTGCCAGAACCTTACCAGTAGGCCACAGACTTGTAGTGATATACAGATTAATAGAAATGGGTTAATTTAAGATACAAGAGCTAGCTACATAGACACCTAAGTTGTTTACCAAATAGTGTTGTAATTAATATAGTTGCTGTGTGATTATTTGGGTCTGGGCTGCTGGGAAATGAATGAGCAATCCCCACTTACAGCATTTACTTTGCCTTACATATTGCATATATAGATCATATGATATACACAGTGGCATGGATGTATGTCACAAGCAAAAGGTATATCACTTATGTATGGAATTAAGTATCCTGAGATTTAGCATTCAGAAAAACTCTGTAGTCAACTCCTGAGATACTAAGGGAGGAGTGACCTCAGGAAATAACATTTAACCACTGCCTAAGCAAAACAAGCAAATAAATAAGTGAGGTGAGATTCTGAAGGATGAATTGTGTGGTATGAAGATCATATCATATCTTTAAAAAGATGATCTAAAATGTATTTATGTATTTAGGAATGTATATATTCAAGACATGTAGAAACAACTATAATTTCTAGAATTTTCTGTGATTTGTTCTCCCCACTATTTCCCCAAGCCTCCAATAGTCACTATTCTCCTCTCAGTTTCTAAAAGATCAGCCATTTAAGACTCCACATACAAATAACAACCTTCAGCACTTGCCTTTCTATGCTTGGCTTGTTTTACTTAACATAATGATCTCTACCTTCTTCCATATTCTTGAAATGGCACATTTTTAGTCTTTGAATGGATAAGTACTATTCCACTGTGTGTGTCACATTTTTTATCCATCCATCATTTTACTGACAGCTGTTTACTCTTCTTGTTTCTGGTGGACAGTTCTATAATAACATAAGAGTATGCCTGTCTCTTTGACATACTGATTTCATTTCTCCTGCCTGCCTTTACATTCAAGAGGGGAATTCTGCATCAAAAGGTAGTTCTTATCAATTTTTTAATAATTTAAAAACATGCAATTTTTACTTTTAATCATGTTTCTGTGTGTATGTGTGTATGGGTTTGTGCACATGAGTTCCAGTGGCAGAAGAGGCCAGTGGTGAAGGATCCCTTCCAGAGCTGGAGTTACAGAGAGTTGTGAACTGCCTGATGTTTATTGTAGGAAGTGAATGAATCTGGGTCATCGGCAGACACAGCACACACTCTTAACCACTAAGTCATCTCTCCAGCCCTTATTTTCAAATTTGAAAAGCACCTTGGAACCCTATTCCATGATGGCAACATTAGATCACATTTCCAGCAAGAGTGCTAGGGTCTTCCCCACTTCCTCAACAGCAGTTGTAACTTTTTTTAGGCTCAATGTCCTTTATTTATGGCTAGAAACCAATTATGAGTGAGTACAGTCCATGTTCATCTTTTTGGGTCTGGGTTACCATCAAAAACACCAATGATAGCCTTTGCTGAAGAGGTTGTGGAGAAAGGGGTATACTCATCCATTGCTGGTGGGAATGCAAACTTGTGCAACCACTTTGGAAGTCAGTGTGGTGGTTTCTCAGGAAATTCAGGATCAACCTACCCCAGGAAGCAATACCACTCTTGGGAATATACTCAAGAGATGCCCTATCATATTACAAAAGCATTTGTTCAACTATGTTCATAGCAGCATTATTTGTAATAGCCAGAACCTGGAAACAACCTAGATGCCCTTCAATGGAAGAATGGATGAAGAAAGTTGTAACTATTTTTAATCAGAAAAAATCTCACTCTTTATTTCAAAAATTAGTTTACAGGGAAGATACTAAACACACTTTTACTAGTTTTACCTAAAACACACCCAGAATGCTTATAGCAACCTTCTGAGGACACTAGAAATTAAACAATTGCAGATGGCTTGGGGGGAGAATCAACAAAGCAGGGTTCTCCAATGAAGTGACACTGAGTATATCACATACACTTCAGAGTGGACTCTGTGCTCAGGAGGAGTTGGCCATTGCAAAGCAGACTCCATGCTTTTTGTTATTATTTTATTGGGGGTTTGGGGGGGAGGTATTTTTGGTTGGTTGGGTATTTTGATTTGTTGTTGTTTGTAGAGAAAGCAAAAGAAAATGAAGTTGAATGAGGTAGAGAGGATCTAGGAAGGGTTGGAAGAGAGAAAAGCATACGATCAAAATATATGTATGAAAAGAAAAATAAAAAAACTCAAAGAAAATGAAATGCTTAGGTGAGTTTTCTGGGATTATTTTGTCTTCTGTATTTCAGATGAAATCTAAAAATTTAGCATCAAAAGTCAAGACAAAAACAAAACCAAAAGCACTGGAGATAGTACTGACTGCTGGCCAGTCAGGACCAAAGTAAGGTCTACGGAGTCTTCGGGGGTAGACAACTATTTCCTCACAAATTCTGTCAAATAAAAAGTCAATATTATGCTATGTTTCAGTGAAGTGTTCAATATGCATACAGGTAACACAGGTGAGAACAAATTAAAAGCCTTTGAAAACAACATGCTTGCATTATTTCATCTCAAGTAAGAAAATATAAACTTTGATCATTTTAATATTGTTTTATATGTAATCTGTAGGCCACTCATTAAAAGAAGTATATAAATTATACATACTTGCTTATAGTTAAATTAAAATGAGGCACTTAAAAATCATGCAAATTTTAAAAAATAAAGAGGAAACACGATTACAAATTGATAGTGAGATTTAATTTAAATGCCATAAACACAGCAATTAAAGATGCTCAGGCTTAATCTGGTTCTAAGACTATATTCTGTGCTAATTACTGGTGAAGAGAGCAAATGATAATGGAAATAGTTGACAAGCTGAGGTACAAAATGTAGAGAAGGAGCTGTGATGCCTCTGAGGAAATAGAGGAAATAAAAAGAAGCAACAAACAAAAATGCTTTCCATTTATGTGACTCCACTTGCCCCCTGTCACCCCCATCCTTGGTGGACTCTTCCTAGGAGCTCAGTTGTGTCACTCTCCTCCAAGCATGACGTGGCCATTGCTGTCTCAGGATTGGAGCACTGTGGTCACCAGCACAAGACCTTCATTAAGACTGGATCACTAATATTTCCTTGTGGAATGGGGAAGTCGCATAAAGCTCAGGAGGCCCATGGGGTCCACAAGATACATGAGACCTGCCCCCTTCTAAAAGGTTCTATTACAAGTAGTTAACAAATTCAGGGAAGGGAGACTCTCCCTTGGTATAGAAGAAGCACATGAGTTGCCTATTCTCCTGTAATTAACACCAATAAAAGCTAGTGATACAACAAGTTAGACTTGGTTGTAACCATTTATTCTGTCTATAATTGGTCTCTCTACCAGGCACAAAGGAAAACAGAATGCTTGGCTTTGGGGGAGCCTAGGCAGTTCGGATGCTCAACTTACTAAACCTGGATGGAGGTGGGCGGTCCTTGGACTTCCCACAGGTCAGGGAACCCTGATTGTTCTTCAAGCTGATGAGGGAGAGGGACTTGATTGGGGGAGGGGGAGGGAAATGGGAGGCGGTGGTGGGGAGGAGGCAGAAATCCTTAATAAATAAATTAATTTAAAAAAAATAAAAAAAAGAAACACCAGGGGATATCTGAAACCTTGGGTCCAGCTGAGCTCTGTGTATTATTTTCTACATGTAAACACATGTTATTTGGTGTCTACTAGTTCAGAGGAAAATCAACAGTACAAAGTCTAACAAGAACACAGGCTAAGAAGAGCTCTTATCCCTTGACAGCGGAGTAGAACATAATATAGTTACATTGAAATGCATTCTGGCAGTTTTTTGCACAGTTAAAATACAACTTTACACATGATCCAGGAACCAGGGTCCCAGCTATTTATCTAGTTAAACTAAAAGCTTATGTCAACACAGGAACCTTTGTAAGAATGTCTATGGCCATTCATTCATGAAAGTGAGAGAAACTGAAACTGGGGGAAATGTCCTTCAGTAAGTCACCTGCTGAGCTCCATGGTATTCTTACAACTGAATATTATTCAGCAATAAAAAGCAATGAGCTATGAAACTTCAAAGACATGTGGAGCCCTAGTGGACACTGACGAGAGGAAGAGGTCAGTCTGAACGGGATGTATGCTGTGTGATTTCAACGGCATCCTTCTGGAAAGACAAACTTAAAAGACAGCAAAGAGCTCAGATCTCGTAGAGTATACACAAGAAAGAGGAGCACAGGGACATTCAGACCTGAGATTCCACGCTGACCTAATCTGCAATAGGATCAATGCTATCATGTGTTCCTCTCCACGCCTGAATTATTTAAAACTAAGAGTGAACCTCCATACACACTATGAACTTAGTTTAGGTATAGCACTAGTATTATGGCATTAATCACAATATATCATAACAATACAAGATGGTTAAAACAAGAAAAGTGAAATGGGAGCACAACTCTGCACAAGGAAGTTGTGAAGTAGGTTCTTGTTTGATAAAAGCATTTTTTTTTTGATTTTTGAGACAGGGTTTCTCCATAGCTTTTGGTTCCTGTCCTGGAACTTGCTCTTGTAGACCAGGCTGGCCTCGAACTCACAGAGATCCGCCTGCCTCCCGAGTGCTGGGATTAAAGGCGTGCGCCACCACCACCCAGCCTGATAAAAGCATTTTAAAGCATAAAGCCTACTAATTTAAAAAAGCAGCATATCCATGATAAAAAAAATTCAAAAGGATAAAATACAAAAACCAGTAAAACCCCTCAAACAGAAAATTCCAGGACCAGATGACTTCTCTAACAAATCCCAGAAAACATTTAGGAAACATTTGAAGTGAAAAACATTCTGCCTCTTCCAGAAAACCTGGGAGGGAAGACTTTCTTTCCCCCTCATTCTGTAAGTTCCACATTATCTGGACACCCAAGCCAGACGATCATAAAAGAAACAACAAATTACTGACACAAAAGTGCTTAAGAACACACAAAAAGCAAACAGGGTATACAAGCCTGGGTCAAGCTTCAAAAATTAAAGTATTCTGCCATATTATCAAATATGAAAGACTACACAGTTGTAATAGAAAGACAACATTTTTTTAAGAAAAAGAAAGTCAAGTATTTTTATTTAACTAAGATATAGTATAACAAATTAAAGACCCAAAATACTTCAGTAGAAAATGTAAACATCATAAAAACACGTTCAACACTATAGTGGGATACAAAATAAGAATAAAATATCCATATCCTTTCTTTAGTGAATTACAATCATATGTACAAAAAGTCAGGGAAATAATACTATTCATGATAGCTTGATAAAACAAGTTGGAATAAACTTAACCTAGGTGACATTAAGACAGTGAAAAGGAATTTGAAGAAGTTACCAGATGGGAAGAACTCATGAAATGGTTGGATAAGTATTGTAAAAATGACCATTTTGGTTTGTCATTTTAAAAAATTATTTTGTGTTAGCCTTAATAATTCAAATTTTTAGAGAATTTCAGGCTAATTAATTCCAAGTTTATTGTCAAGAAAGCTATATTTTCATATGGCCCTTCCACAGTTTAACATCTTTCTCTGCTTTACCTATGTGTATTCTGAGCGATATTTTCTTTTTATTGATTGCTTTGAATCAAGTTTTCTTTGTTGTTTTGTTTTTTAAAGGGACCACACCAGCAGACCTCAGAAAAGACTATCAACATGCAGTTTTGTTGAACAGTGAGATAACAGAGACAATTTTAAGGAGAATAATCTCTTTTGATCATCCTCCTGAGTTTTTAGGCTGTATCTTCCCTCCACTTGGGGGAAATCACTCAATGTCAGCCCTAAATTTCTGGGATAATTCTCTCAGAGAATTCTGACTACTAAATACTTCAGACTGCAATATAACGATAGACATTTATTTCTAGTTCTCGTAGAAAGAAAGGACAAGATCATGTTCTTATACACTTAATTTCTATTAAAGAGTTTTTTCCTTATTTAATGCAAAGGTCAGAGGTCAACAAAAAATCAGAACGGTTAGGTCACATTAAAAGCCAAATAAATCCTTAGCTCGCATCATGAAGTGAAACAAAGGGCATTCTTCTATGTAATAAGCAAACATTCTACAGAATAGATAATAAAACAATTATGTATGTGTCCTGAGATTTTAAATCATGGATAATTACAATTTTAAGTAACTTAATGAAATTAGAAATAAAAAGAAATATATTAATTTCATAAATTCACGGAAATTAAGCAAGACACTGTTCAATAGTCAGATATTGAAAGAAAATCACAGAAAAGTGTTACAAAATAAATAGAGATAAAAATAATAATAATACTGTAGCATGAGAACTCAGATAAATTTACCCTTCTCACCATCATAATAGAAACATTGCTCTCAAAGTGGTCCCTTTAAAAAAAACAAGACAACATTTATTTACAACAAGATATGCTATCAACTCAGTCCCTAGCAGTGCAAAATAAAATCATTAACCACAAAAAAGAAAAATCACCTTAAGTCTAAAATGTGGAAATTTCCTTAATCAATAGCCAAAAATGCACCAAATGTTACAGAAATGAACTTTTTGCTTTAAGATAAGGTGTCTCACTACTCCTGTTCATCACACAGACACTTCAGCTCATAGAAGCAGAAAAGCAAAAGAAACCAAAGTACATGGCTGGAAAGGGAGAATGTACATGTCCCCCAAGGCAGATACATAACAGCTTTCTCAATGATTCTCAATCCTGTTCAGGGCATTTGACTGTCAATGTCTAGAGACATTCGTGTTGTTACAGTTTAGCTTGGGAGGGATATCCCTGACACCTAGAGGCCAAAAGTGAGGGTAAGCATTTGACAATGTAGCATGTGATGAACTGTGCACTCATACCCTTAAAAAATAAAATTAGCAGGCCCAAATCTAAATAGACCTATGGTTATAATACAGTTTTCTTTGATGATATCTCTGACACTGTGTTCCCATACAAATGCCAATGGTGTTTCCAGATACCAGGCATAAAAAATGAATGACTGAGTGAAGGAATGGTTGGATGGTATTATCTGGGACCTATATTCTCACTTTGTGGATGGGATGGGTTTTCAATTGTCCAACACTTAGAAATAGGACTGTAGTTCAGTGTTAGATAGCTTAGCTATGAGTATGAGAGCCCAAGAGCTATCCTCTGCACTGAAAAACAAAGGAGCCAATAAAGACCAACATTCAGACACTCTGTGTTTGCTTTCTCATCTTAGTCTTCTGATTTTTACAAATAAAATAGACCTGGTACAATATGTTACTCAGGTCACACTACTGATCAACCTCTCCCAGTACTCTGCACTGAGTACCAACATGAGATTGTTGTCCTGGCTCCTTGTGCCCTTTAATATGTACTGACAATGGTGAGGCAGACTCTAACAAGTCACAGATTAGAAAACAATTTGTAAGTTCTTCAGCTAAAGAGTTTGTACCCACTATTATTGAAAAAGTGATAACTCAACATTCCAATCCTACCTCCCAAGTTTGTATTTTGTGCTTCCCTTCCTACCTTTCCTGTCCTCATAGACTTCTGGCCGCAGTATTGCCAGGGTCCTTTGTATATTCATGCTTTTCATGGTTTTGAAGTCAGGGAATAAGATGTCAATGAATTTAGAAACCTTAGATGGATCATCCTCAACATCACAAAACTCAGCTATATGTTGTCTTTCCAAATACTCTTGCAAACTGTTGAAATCCAAAATATAACATAAGATTATTATAAATTAAGGTATAAACTTGTATGAAAACTCGAATATCAATGGTTCGATCTTAATAATACAATACAGAACTTCTATCACCCCACATATTATCACTCTGAAAGTAACTCCCACTGTTTCCAAAACCCTTTAGCATCCACTGAATCCCCTTTCTTTTGTTTTACCCTGCTTAAAACTTAAAACTAAATGGCATCATAACCTTGTTCAGGGGTAGAGCATTTGGGTAGCCTGCAGAAGGGTTTACATGCTAGGCCCAGAAATACAATATGAAGTGACCAGAAACCACAAGAAAAACTCACAGTTTATAAAGCAAAATGTTACGGGAAATTCTCTTGTACACTACAAAGATTTATCACTCATATTGGTTTATTAAAATTCTGATTGGCCAGTAGCCAGTTAGGAAGTATAGGCAGGATAACCAGACTAAGAGAATTCTGGGAAGAGGAAAGGCAGAGTCAGTCATTAGCCAGACACAGAGGAAGCAAGAGGAAAATGTCTCACTGATAAAAGGCTAAACATAGATAAGAATTTTGGGTTAAGTTGTAAGAGTTAGTTAATAATAATCCTGACCTAATAGGTCAAGCAGCTTATAATTAATAAAAGCTTCTGTGTGTTTCTTTAGCACTGAATGGCTACATGCCTGGGAGGGACAGAAACTTTTGTTTACAGCAAGGAGGAATCATCCTGTGATTCTCTGACAGTAAATGGAGTAGTGCTGGGACACAGAGCATCAGGGGACCAAGCTACAAAGCCTTCTGCTCACATTACTCGTTTGGGAGCATCCTGCAAAATTGCTGTATTAAACTATGGCTCTCAGTCTTTAGCGGAATAAAAGTCACAGACAACAACACCTAAAACCGACAATCTGAAAATTGTTTTTTCATTTTGAAATATTTAGAAATTTACTACCAAAATGTGCATATGTTTTGTCACCATCAATTTTATACCAGTAACTGTCTTGAATAAAACACAGAGCCTAGATGATAGATGAAAACATGCAGTGCTGGGAATGGACAGGGTTGACTGGGACCATGCATGGTTCCGATATACCCTCAAGGCCTGAGAAAATGAGGCCAGATGGTGGAACAGGCTTAGAAAAGTCAATAGGAAAAACTGTTCCCTTTCCAGTTTTCTTAGCATAAGCATTCATAAAAATTCCCCATTTCCTGAACATATAATATTCTAGATTAACTAAAAGGAAAACTTGCAGTATCTACATAAACACGTTAGGTTTTGAGACATTTGAGCATTATGCTCTATCACCTAGTGACACATTATAAGTGATGAGGTTCTAGCCTTAGCTACCTGTCCCGTTTCTTTTTCATCGCCACCATGGGTGCAAATTTAACGTGAGGCTCATCTGGATGCTCAGATAATTCTTCCTCTTCTTCCTCAGACTGAGATTGAGTTTCTTCCTGGATAACCTCTTCTTCTTCTCCTTGAGATGTAAGGAGCACACAGCTTAGGCCGCTTATTACAAAAGCTACAAACTCTTCAAAGTCGGGCTACAAAAGAAGATGAGAAACTGTTTCCCTCAGGCTCCTAATTCAGGGGCATGAAAATGGTGGCCACTGTAAAATCTTCCCTTTCATGGACACTAGCAATGCTATGGCACCCTCATAAACCTGCTTGCAGGAATGTTTTGGCACAACAGACATTTACAGTCAACAGAACATAATTTTAAAGATATATAGACAACTACTTCCTGACACTAGCATGTTGTAATTCATCTGCAGGGCTAGTTAAATATACCTTCAGCTGCTTATATATTCTTGGAAGTCTTTTACTGGGGCATGGTCCAAAGGCCATGTTCAAAGCACACCAAATCTCTCCCAATAGCTGTCATTGGTAACAACTTCTTAGCTAAGGGTGGGACTTCGTGTTCACCTCCCATCTCAATGCTGGGATTTTGTTTGGTTTCAGCTTGAACAAGTCTTATACATGGTGTAACAAACAAACTCGATGACTTTTTGTTTTCTTTTGTCTTATTAATGAGGACACAAAGTTGGGTAGGTAGGAAAGGGGAGGCAAATCTAGAAGTTGGGAGAAAGGAGGAAAAGGAATAAATACATTGTACAAAAATCCTTAAAGAACGAAAGAGAGAGAGAGAGAGAGAGAGAGAGAGAGAGAGAGAGAGAGAGAGAGAGAGATCTTTTTGTGCTCAATCCCCAGAGTGTCTAATTCAGTAACTGTCACAGTTGAATCCAAAATGTCCCCCGGTGGCCATGTGCTAAATAAAGGCCTGGTCATCAACAAGTGGCTGCTATTAAGAGCGATGAGACACTCGTTGGAAGACTTTTCAGTTACTGGGTATTTTCTTGAAGCAGTTATCAGGGTTCTGATATGTCCTCTCAATCACTCTGTTTCATGACTTCATGAAGTGAGTAGTTTAGTTTACCACAATCTCCTGAATATGATAATCTGCCTCACCACTGACAACAAAGTTATAGGTCCAGGCCACTATAGAATAAAATGTCTTAAGTCATTGCCCAAAACTAAATTGTCTTTTTTTTTCAGTTGACTTTCTCGGATACACTGATCACAGTGATCGAAATCTGAGTGAGATAATAGCTTCTGAGTGACATCCCTAAATGTTTTTTTCTTAAAAGTACACAGGTATTGGGAACACAGCTGGCAAAAATCTTTATTTTTTTGTGTGTGGAAACTAGGACCAAGAGGGATAGCTAGAATGGCACGTCAGTTATCAAAGTGGTGATTAGTAGAGCTTTCTGTATGAGAAATTAACTCAGCACTCCCTAACAATATTCCTGGATATGGCTGTTGAGCTCCTAAAATGTGGGTAGTATAAGTAAGACTCCAATTTCTAAATGTTATTTAGTTTGAATGAATTTATATTCAAATAGCCACATGTATTTACTGCCCATCACATTGACAGGGTGTTTTTAGAAGATAGATCTCCCTTTTAAAGTCACACCTCCACTTTAAAGGTTTTTTTTGAAACACTGTCTTTACCACATTCTTCTAGGAAGAAGACAAGTTGCTGGAGTATAACCTTAGAGAAAGGATGTAGACAAAAAGTGGGCTATAACACCCCTACATACCAGGTGGAAATGAGTGCTTTCAGTCAAGTCTAAAAATTGATGGAAGAGAACTGGCTATTCACTTCCAGAGAACATGATAGAAAGAAGTCTTCAACAGAACAAACCATTTTATTTTGCCTGGGTGCTACTGCTTTCATTGCATCACCCAATTGTGGACATCATCAAGGCACCAAAAGTTTATTCAGTTAGTTAGATTTATTGATTTTATACTCTATAATAAAAATCTAATCACTGTAATTGAATGTGTGTGTTTATGTGTGTGTAAATATGTAAATGAATGCATGGTGAATTTTTAATAGCCTCCTTACCTGGTCTGCTAAATGAATATAGAATTCCCTCACTAGCTCTTCAGGAAGAAACATGTTGTCCTTTGCTTCTATGATAAATCCTTCTTTGATAATCTTCAATTCGGATAAGGTCAGAAGCAAACATGACACAGGAAACACATAAAATAAATTAGGGCTATTTACTTCAGAATTCAATAACAACCTAGTTTTAATCTTCTCAGGTAAAGTATACAAGAAAATCCACAGAGTTTGAAATGGTTCATAAATGCATAAACAGTTTCCTGTGATACTCCCTAGAAATCTATGTTTTTAAACTTCAATAAGAGATTTCAAAATATTTTTATTACAATTTGAAATGCTAACATAAAAGGATGGGGAAAATAGAAACATAATTCCAAGAAAATACACACACACACACACACACACACACACACACACACACACACACACACACAAACTGTCTGAATTATTTGTAATATTGAACCTTAAAAGTACTTCTCAACTATGCTCAAAATTAATTTGGCTTCTTTTGTTTTCATGTTTCCATTTTTGAAAGATAACCGAAACACTAGATCCCATGATGTCTTATCTCCAGGAAACACATCTCACTAGTAAAGACATCAACAGATTGAGAGTCAAATGATTAGAAATAATTTATTAAGCAAGCAGAAACTGACAACAGCCTGACATAGCAATCCTGATATATGATAAGGTATATAAAAGTTAGTAAGAATAGATTTCTTAAAGACATTTAAGAAGGGGATTATTCAGCAGGAATATATGTCAATAACAAATATGCATGCACCAAAAGTTCAGCAACAAATTTTACAAAACAAGCACTAATGGAGTTCAAAAGTTAGTTAGGTGATTTTAGCACCCCACTCTCAATTTCAGATTCATCATTCAAACTGAAAATCAACAATGCAACCTCAGAGCAAACACATATGCAACAGACAGATCCAGAATATTCCATTTGACAGATATAGACCATGTTATTCTGAGTAGGCCAAGGAACTGTATCTAAATAAACCACATCCTAGATCTTAAATAAAAACTCACAAAACACATGAAAGCAACTTCCTGTATTTTATAAGGTCATGGTCTCATTAAACTAGAAACCCATAGTAACAAAAGGGTGGTAACTACATAAACTTGTTCAGACTAAACAATATGCCCTTGAATGTAAATGAGTCATTGAATCAACCAAACAGGAAATTTGAGAAGCTCCTGGAAATGCATGATGGTGAAAGCACAAGGTACCAACATCTTTGGGATGTAGTTAGGACAGGTGTAGGGGGAAACTTCAGAGCTATGGATGTTTCCAATGCAAGTATCTAGGGAAGGGACAGAAAGAAATACCTGAGAATTCTTAAGAAAATAACTTACAGGTGGGCCTTAAGCACAATCTAAATGATAGCCAGAAATAATAAGGATCAGGATAGATAAAACTAACTTAGAGACTAAACAAAAATATACAGAACCAATTAAACAAAGACTCAGTTCTCTGATCATATAAGATGAGTAACATCTTACCAAGATAGCTAAAAGAGAGAGAAAACATAGGACTAGATAGAAAAGGGGAAATTACCACAGATTCCACTGAAATACAGAGGTGCATTAGTGAGTTGTTTGAAAATTTTATATTTCAAAAAAGTGGAAGAGCTAGAAGAAATGAATAACTTCTTAGATATGTATTACCTACAAAAATTCAATCAAGAAAATATAAGCAACTTAGATGGATCCATAAATCAGCAAGATTGAAGCAATAACACAAAAACAAATATAAATTCAGGTCCAGATGATTTTTGCTAAACCTTTAAAGAAGAGCAAATATTGATGCTCTTTAAACTGTCTTATAAAATAGAAATGGAAGGAATATTATTATTAAAGTCACTCTCTAATGCCAGTATTGCCCTAATACCAAAGCAGGATAAGGACACAACAAAGAAACAAACCTAGAGATCAGCTTCCCCAGGGAACATAAACACAAAAATTCTCAAAGTCTTGTAAACTATATTGAAAAATACATTCAAATAGAAGAATGGATGAAGAAAGTATGGAATGTATACATATTAGAGTACTACTCAGCAGTAAAAAACAAGGACTTCTTGAAGTTTGCGTACAAAATGGATGGAAATAGAAAACACTATCCTGAGTGAGGTAAGCCAGACCCAAAAAGAGGAACATGGGATGTACTCACTCATATTTGGTTTCTAGCCATAAATAAAGGACAGTGAGCTTATAATTCGCGATCCTAGAGAAGCTAAATAAGAAGGTGAATCCAAAGACAAACATATAGGCATCCCCCTGAATATTAACCTTCATCAGGCGATGAAAGGAGACAGAGACAGAGACCCAAATTGGAGCACTGGACAGAAATCTCAAGGTCCAAATCAGGAGCAGAAAGAGGGGGAGCACGAGCAAGGAACTCAGGACCGTGAGAGGTACACCCACACACTGAGACAATGGGGATGTTCTTTCGGGAATTCACCAAGGCCAGCTGGCCTGAGTCTGCAAAAGCATGGGATAAAACCGGACTTGCTGAACATAGCGGACAATGAGGACTACTGAGAACTCAAGAACAATGGCAATGGGTTTTTGATCCTACTGCACGTGCTGGCTTTGGGGGGGCCTGGGCAGCTTGAATGCTCACCTTACTAGACCTGGATGGAGGTGGGCGGTCCTTGGACTTCCCACAGGTCAGGGAGCCCTGATGGCTCTTCAAGCTGATGAGGGAGAGGGACTTGATTGGGGGAGGGGGAGGGAAATGGGAGGCAGTGGCCGGGAGGAGGCAGAAATCCTCAATAAATAAATAAATTAAAAAAAAATACATTCAGAAGATCCTACATCATGACCAAGCTGATTTCACTGCAGGCTGCAAGGTTTATTCTACAGACACAAATCATTAAGTGTAATTAAGCATATAAATAGAATAAAGTGCAGAAACAACGTGATCATTTCAACCAGAGTAGATATTTACTTTGACAAGTAAAATATTCTTTTATAAGAAAATTCTTGAAGAGACTAGAGATAGAAGTAGCACACCCAAACATAATAAGGGCTTTCTATAGAGAACCTACAGCCAACATTATGGTACCCCCACAGACACAGTGAGAGAATTGCCTCTAAACTACTATCTACTATCTCTACTCTTATTCAATGTAATGCTAGACATCTATAGCTTGGAATATTAGATAAAGCAAGAAGGCATGAGAAAGAAACAATTCAAATAGGAATGAAGACATGTCATCACCATTTGTAAATGACATGACCTTATGGTTATAACAACCTTGCAGACTCTACTAGAGAAATTAGAGCTAACAAACTCCAGCAAAGTAGCAGGACACAAAAATCAACATAAAAAAATCACTAGCATTTCTATACATTGATAACAAACCTGCCAATGCCCGAAAACCAGAGAAAACCTTATTAAAACAAAAAGAAAATGCCTAGAGATAAAACCAAACCAAACAGGTGGGACACTGTCAGTACAAGGAACACTTTAAGATACTAAATAAAAAACTAGAAAGAAGACAATAGTCACTTTGATGTTTTACAGAAAGTGTTAGGATCAATTTCACATATATGTAAGGAACAGTGAAAAGTATATCTTATAAATATTTCTATATGGTGCATATCATATATTACATATATAAAAATATATTGGTTCAAAAAGAAAGCATTGAACGGCTTCTTAAACTATCATGCATTGAAAAGTGCCATTATTTATAATATACAAAAAAAGCAAGCTAATGTGAGTTTATAACAATATTACATCACTTATAGCTAAATAAAAAGAACATTTATAACACTCTCATATAACATCTAAAATCCTGAAAGTTTCTGTGCAGTGGTGGTAAAGCAATTAATTAAAGGATGATACAGGAGGAGACGGGGTCTTTGTAAGACAGAATAAGCAAACTCCTTTAGAGGGAGCTAGGAACATCAATTTAGTGTATTCTATTTTATAATAAGGCATTATTTTGTAATTAATTTAAATAAATTTTGGTAAGCATAACTTACTTTTTCCTTAACTTCTATATGTTTTCTCCTGAGTACAGCATCAGGTTTCAAAATAGTCATGCTGTAGGATTCGCCTAAAAGAAAAACCAAAAATTAATTTTATTAACTCAGAATCAGGATGATGAAAGGACTAACAATTCAAAATATGAATTGATTATGCCTGGGTTATTAAGGAGACATAACATATATATATATATATATACAGTTTTGACACAATTCTCATGCACTTGAGTCACACAGATGCTTGCTACCAGTCGGTATTAATAGGGAGTGAAGTTTCAGTCATGTGCTTTGTAAGTCCAAGTCATAAACCAAGAGCTACCACATATCAAATGCACTCTTACCTCAAACTTGAAGTAGCCATTGTCTTTGTTACCTTTCCAGTTACTATGATAAATTACCTGACAAGAGTGACTTTCAGCGGAAAGGTTTATTCTGTGTAAACAAGGACTGCTTTTCCTGTGCCCTGCCACCTAGACCCAAATAATCACATAGAAACTATACTAATTGCAATGCAGTGGAACAACCATGTAGTGACTCTCACCAATAGAGCAGCTCTCCACTGCTGCAACAGTGCCGTAAAGAAGCACACGTGCAGAAACAGTTGTTGGACCCCACCTTGCTTTGTGTTACTTACCGATACTGTCATACTGTGAATCCCCCAGCTCTTCTTCAGATTGGTCAACTAGTGTGATTTCCACATACTGTGAAAGTAGAACAGTTACTTTAGTGTGATAGCCAAAGAACGCCTAGACATTTTGTTTATAGTAAATAAAGGCAGCAGGGGATAGAAGGTAATACACAAAAGCCCCTTTCATTTGCAGTGGCAACATGCTTTCCGAGGAAGCTGCATCATGTCAGTACCTAGCTAGACATAGAGCACTCATTCACGTAAAGTGCCCCAAAGACCCTTGTGTCAGCCCAAGTCTGTGATGCTAGTGAGCGATTGAGGACAACTTTAAAGTAGAGCCTGGTTGCAATGACATAATCTGTTTGGGACACGCCTGTGGGACCCTCGTCTCCTCCTCTCCTCTTTCTTTCCCACTTCTCAGCACCCATGAGTTGAGCCGCTTGGTCCACTACAAACTACTTGCCGTGTTGTGCTGCTTTGTCACAGCCCTAAAGCAACAGGAAGGAGAGACAATGGAGTGGCACCTGAGAAACAGGACACCTCTTCTCTTTATAGGCCAACTGCCTTGGCCATTTGATCACAGTGACAAGAAGCGGCCTGACACAAATAGTTAGGGAGACGCTTTAGAAATACATAAAATACGATGTATTTCCAAAGTCATAATAGACATTTATCATCGTATTACCTGAGGACGAGCCATTTCACCTGCTGCGATCTTCTTCTCTTCGTCTATCAAGGTAATGACCTTTCTATTGATAAGCGGTGCATTTGCACCCTGGATCTTCTCAATAATTTTACCATTCTACAAGAGATAGGAAAGTATAGAGACTTTCATTTTCATATGAAGCCAATAATTAACATTTACTCTGGACTAAGTTCCCTCTCCTTGATCCCACATCCCATCCACCGTCTTTCAGATACTGTAATCAGCCATTTGAAAGTAGTAGTGGTGGGACAGTTCACTCCAATTTGGTAGCATCAGCAATTAGAGTCTCACACTTTGTCTGTCCTCTATAGAAGTATGGCTGCATCCCCATCTTCTTACAGCCTCCCTATGCTACTACCTAGATCTGGCTGTATGCTCATCACCTACAGCACATCATCACCCTACAGGAGCACTCACAGGACACCTGCCTCATTCATCCTTCTTTAAATGTGAGGGACTCTAGACAGGGCCTTTAATTTGATCTAATAGTATTCTGATTCCCTTTCTGTTGTTTTGCACACTGACTAAAGGCAATTTGGGAAGAAGAATATTCATCTGGGCTGTATTTCTCTAGCACAATCCATCATTAAAGGAAATTGGGGCAAAAACTTGAAGTAGAACCCATAGAAAAACATTGCTTGCTGGCTTGCCCCCAAGCTTTCTTATATAGCCTAGGACTGCATGCCTAAGGGTGGTGACACTTACAGGGATATGGGCCCTTCTACATCAACTAATAATCAAGCCAAGCATCCACAAACATGCACAATATGATTCAGGAAACTCCTTAGTTAAGACCCTCCTGCTAGATGACTGTTGTTTCAAGTTGACAATGAAAACCAGGATATATGCCACACCTCTTTTGTCTGTCTTTTACCTTATATGCACTAATCATCTGTTTATGGACACAGAACCAGTCATGATGGCATGGAATGGAAGACCTTGTATCTAACCCTATTAAATAACAAAAAGCCAAAAGACCCACAAAAGTACAGATGCTTGTGGAATAGTAACTCCATAGGTACCATTAAGAAAGGCTTGGAGCACCCAAAGAGATCCATAAGAACTTGCCCCATCAGGGAGGTCAGCTGGGGTATTACTCACTATCAGGAAATGTTTCTTACTCTAAGATTTGAAAGATGATAAGAGAGTATGAAGGTGAAAAGAGAAAATATACTATGCAGAAGGAGTAACAGGTACAAGGTCATAGGGCCTGTAGGAGACATGGCAAGTGAAGAGGCCTGGGAAAGCGGGGTTGAACCCAGTATGCATGGCTTCAGTACCCACAGAAACCCACAGGATATGGAGCCTTGTGCATCTTGGAAGGAGAAAATCTCCCTCCCTCAGCCAAAACCACTAAAAGGCTAGAATATAACATAGACTGTAGACATGATTAACATTCTATTTTAAGATTTATTTTATGTGTGCATGAGCATGCATGCGTGTGTGTGTGTGTGTGTGTGTGTGTGTGTGTTTGTGTGTGTGTACATGGATTCAGCCTTGTGGATGATGTGCACTTAACTGCTAAGTCATCCCTCTGGCTCCACAATTAAAATTCCAGTTGTAAAAGTTACTTTTCCTACTTTGTTGAAAGGATCAGAGGAAGCAAGAGAATACGTCTGCCTGAAATTCAGTTGTAGGTCTAAAATTTCTTGGTCCGATACCAGGCTGGCAATTCTCCTTAGCAGGAAGAGCTGTCCCCGCTGAAACTTGCTAGAATGCTCTTTTTGTCAGCTGAGAACCCTGACCAGTAAAAGAAGTGGAGATTAGCTGGAGGGCGGTTTTGTTAAGTTAGGGAATATCATTCTTCCATAAGCAGCTGTTGATATGGTGTGTTTCAGAATAAAGAGCCTGAGGCGTGAACACAGTGCTTAGTGGATGAGGTACGCTGGGAGGGAAAATCCTTGACGAAAAGGAGACTAAGAGTTCACAAGCCAGGGCAGAGTGAAGTGTCATCCTAGACAAGGAAACCCCGAGGGGACAGGAGAACTTGGGTTTGAAAAGCAAACTTTGAACCACATGCCAAACTGTGACGTTAGAGGCAGAATTTACTTGAAGATCTGAGGTGACAGGAGTGGAGTGGGAAAAAATAAGAAAATTCACCAAAACTAGTGGATTCTAACAAAGGAGAACAAAGCAGTTAAAGTATGAGCAATAGGAAGTAAGAGAGACGTCTGCTTTGTTTGTGGTGTGACAAAAATCTGAACAAAAAAATCGGCACTTCTAGGCTCCTGGCAGAATGTTCCAGAGCAGCAAATCCTCTCCTTTGTGGAGATTCTCATTCTGGTTCCTTAAGCTACTGATAGGCTAGGTGGCATCAAAACTGTCACTCTAAACAAAGGCCATATTGCTTCAAAAGCTGAAAATACTATACATCTGAGTGCTATACATTCAATATAATTCAAGAACATAACATATTTTTATTCAACTGAGCAATATGCATTTTCTTGAGGCAGTTGAAAGAGTACCTGCCATTAATGAAACTGAGAGCCTATACAGAAGAAGCGAAGTGAATAATTATTTCTGCTCTTGAAAACTAAGTACCCTGCGCCAGAAGATGGACCAAGTGGTATTTACCTCCACTGATGCTTCTCTTGACTACCACAGGGTTGAGGACTTTGTGGACTGGTTTTAGGAAACAATATTTATTATATTGTTTTCTGACTATTGTAGTTGTGTGTCCAATGCAAAATATAGGTGACGTACAGACAGGTGTAAAGAGGAACTGAGATCACCCCCCACGCCCCCATGTAGAAAACAATGAGAGCAAGTAGGGAATAAACTTTCTACGCTATTTCTGAACATTTGTAAATGTAGAGATGGGAGCAAAAGGCATTAGAGGGAGTGATCAGGTAGAAACTTTCACCCAAATCTGTGAATACTTAGAACCACTTCTCTCCTGCAGCTCATCTGAGAACAGTTCCTCACTCCAGGCTTTTCTCCAATCAGTTCAGTATGTGCTATCTTAACAAGCTCCCCAAAGGCAAATTATTAAATTTCTTGTCAGATAGATAGAGATAAGGCAAACACTGTGCAATTACTACCAGTGGCAAACAGCTCCATGGCAATTCTCAGTGCTACCTGCTACTTCAAAAGAATCTGATAATGAGACCACAAAGGCTATACTTACGAGACTAAAGAGGAACACGGGCTCACATTTATCTCTAAATGACTGCAGAGTCACAATGTTGTCCGCTTCAGCCTGAAGGATATTGTCAATATTTTACACAATAATTGAGAAAGCAATATCCACCTTATTCTGTATCCTATGTTTAAATGTTATAGAGATATGCACAATTTTTCTGGGATGGCAACATTTCTGGGTTTGTAACGATTGTATTAAGGATCAAACTGCATGCATTAGCAACTCAAGCCCTGTGTTATTTGGTGCCTGTGGCCAAACTCACCCCTGTGTTTCTACCTTCCTTGCTGCCTGGTCCTGCCATCACTCCTCCAATCCAGCCCAAGAGTCCCTGATCCAAAGAATGTTTCTTATTCCTTCTGGACAGGTGACTTCTGGCTCCATATGGCACTTGTTTGTCCCTCACCCAGGGCACACAGACTGTCCCTTTCAATAGTGTACTAGAGGCAGGTGTGGGGGCTGTCTCACTTGCTTTGTTAGGAAAGCAATGATTTTCCAACTGCATGTAGCTCCAGCCCCGGGGGATCCAACACCTCTGGCCTCTCAAGTACACTTACACACACAGACACCCCCTCACACACAGAGAAAAAGACACAGACATAGACACACACAGAAAAGTACACACACAAACGCAGAGATATGCACGTGCAAAAATTTAAAATGATAAAGAAAAGAACAAGAATGTTTCTGCAAAGGGGATGGCAGGTTGAAACCATATGAGGTCAGGGAAGAAACTGACTCCCAGGGTGTCTTGAAGGACAGGGAAGGCCTACACCCAAAGCGTGCAGCGGGTGGAGGTTTCAGGTCTGCTCACAGACTATGTAGTTTATAGAAATCTGGAAGACACTGTTTCGGCGGTTAACAGCTGGTGGACTCAGGTATGGCTCTGTCTAATAGAAATGTATTTTAGGTTCTCTGGGGGTTACATAAGAAACAGCTGAAACTAAAGCAATAAAATACGTTTCTTGACTAGTGCATTATCAGTACAACATGAATTCAATGTAAAAAAATATTGATGGTATGTTCCATGTAATTTTCTATAGCAAATCTTAAAATGTATTATTTTACAAAAGTTTATATTTAAGGGGGAGGGCCTTGGACTTCCCATGGGGCAGGCTTTCCTGCCCTCTCTTAAGGAGGGAGGGGGAGGGAGGACGGAGAGTTCAGGAGCAGGAGGGGAATGGGAGGAGGGGAGGAAGTGTAAATTTTTGAATGGAAAAAAAATAAAAAATATATTTAAAGCACATTTGAGTGATTAATATTCAATAAATATTTATTGATTAATAATTAGCCTCTAATAAAAATAGGCTCATGTAGCCAAGTATTGAATTTCACAATAATTTAATTTAGTAATATCAGGTTTAAGAGAGATAGGCAGGCAGGAAGGCAGGCAGTTAGAGAAAGAGAGAGACTCTGTCTCCACTTCCACCACTTGAGTCCCAGCGATCAAACTCATGTATTAGACCGGCAGCAAGTGCTTTAGCCACTGAGCTATCGCAACAGCCCTCAGTGTTTTAAGATTAAATTAATTACAATTGAAAATGCATTTCTGCAGGTGGTCTAGATAGATTTCAAGTGTTCTGTTTACACATAAAGGCATATTGAACAATAATATTTTAGCCAATTGTTAACTGCATATAGATAAATTGAATAATCAATACAATTGAGTTAAATGAATTTGACTATGATATTCAATCTCATCACTTTTTATAACTAATAGGTGAAAAGAGAAATTACTTCCTTTGAAATATTTGTGCATAGATACATATCTAGGGATCTACTCCATGACACCCAGGACGCAGCTCCCCATAATCTTAACCTCAGGGACATATAGTGACCTTGTCAAGAGGTAAAAGAAATATCAACAGGCATATGTCCATTTTTATATTTTTCTAAAGTTTGCAGTCATAAAGGAATTAGGTAAAAAATCATGCTAATTCTCAAACTGATAGGACTAAATACATAGTAAAAGTGCCAAACAAACATTGTTTAGGGTGAAGACTGACGGGTTGCTTAAGGTGATAATACTTGAAGTACTGGGGAATCCTTAAGTCCTAAAGTAACAGGAAACAGGTTGAATGAAAACAAAAATCTTACAACAGCAAAGTGAAGAATCTCATCTTCGTTCAGTTCATTTTTCAGTTTTCTGAATAAAGGTTGCACGGCTTTGCAAGGCCCACACCAGGCTTGGTAAACATCAATCACTAGAAGGTGGTGAGGTTTATGAAAAGGCAGAGTCAAAGAATCTCGAGGCTGGCACATTCCCATCCCAGGTGAGGAGGAAGGCAGGAAGGCAGCTTTTGAAACATAGAGTTGAATTCTACAAGGTGTCCCCAGTTGCAGACAGCCAAGAGCCCGCAGTACCTGTTAGGCCTTTGTTCAGCAACATATCATCCCACAGGTTCTGACTGTTGATGACTGTCTGTGAAAAACAAGACACTGTAAGATGCAGCAAGTGTCATTGCACCAATGACCTGCTGGCAGGACAGACCCACCTGTAGCTGGACTTCACGCTTTTTGCTTGCCATTTGTCTGATTCTGCATGGGAAAGGAAAAGAAATACAAACGTGAGGGAATTTAAGCATTGTTCTCTTTGTAGACTCAGACAACATCTCAATCTACTGTCCAGTTTCCCTTTAGAAAACACTGGCCTGCTCAGACCAGCGTGTAGAGAGCAGTCAATGTCCCAGGCAGACTAGAGCATGCTGGGTACAGATTCTCCCAACAAACCAAAGCTCGGTAAGAATGTTAGGAGGTTCTGTTTAAAGTGTGTGTGTGTGTGTGTGTGTGTGTGTGTGTGTGTGTGTGTGTGTGTGTGAGAGAGAGAGAGAGAGAGAGAGAGAGAGAGAGAGAGAAAGAGAGAGTTTTAGTACTGTAAAGTCATATGGTGTATGTGTGTATTTTTTTTTTTTTTAAATATTGTGGTGGCCTCTTACGCCTTCAGCAGAACATGTTAATTGGCTGCGAACATGCTCTTCATATCTGCTCCCATCAAGGTTATTGAGCCTTTAGTACAAACTCATTAGTGTTCTCTGAAGCACAACATAAATTTTCCATGGGTGTTACCATCAAAGATGGGTAGTAGACATTAAGGTGAAAGAAATGAATAGCCCCTAAGATTACATCCTAACAAATTGTTATACATAGAGCAAAATGGGCCCTCTCAGCTAGACTGGGACCTTTAAGGACTATTTAAATTAGCTCCCTTGCGGGGTGTGTGTGTATGTGTGTGTGTGGGGGGGTCTATCACCCTTCGCAGCCTGAGGTCCTGAAGTTCAGTACCTGAACTGCTGGGTCAGGCACCCGAGCTAAGGGTATGAGGGCTCCTGCTGTGCCGTCTTCCCCAGCAAGTCCACCTAAAAAATGGATGAGGGATGCCTGGTATCATCCCCCGGAAGATGAAGAGCAAAGACACCAACGTTCAGCCCCCCTCGAGGCCTGGCTTGCCCTTTCCTTCCTGTGGTGGAGGCTCGAGGCTCCTGCTCGCAGCGGGTAGAACTGGGTACCAAGCCCAAGAACAGTTGGGGCCTAAATATCCTTCATCACTCCTGCCACAGCGCCGGAAATAAGATTTTCACCTCCTCCAGACCCCTCTTTCCGTTGCCTCCTGCTGAGTTGCAGTATCTGAGCCTCTCCTGGGTGTCCCGCACCACCCCCACACTCGCCTCAGCATTTCTGATTTCCGGGGAAGCTTCTCAAGAACAGAGCTGACCATCTCTCCTAGGCTTTGGAGCCTTGGTGATGGGCCACGCATTACAGCAAAGGATACAAATTCCTCAGATTGGAGCAGAAGAGGCAGCCCCTTCCTGCTGGGCTGACTCCACCTTTGTTGAATCTACCTTGATGGTTTGTCCCTCACCCTCTTCTTCCTCTGTTCCCTCCTAGAAACCGGGCTCACAGAACTGTTCTATTTCAGTTTTCAGACTTACAAATACGTTGCCAAAATGATGGTTGCCATAGACTCTTCCGTCAGCTCCAAGTTTAAGGCTAAAAGCCACAGTGCAATCACCAGGAAACTAAGGTTCATCAATCCAGTGAGTAATCAATTACTGTGTATACTTTATCTGAAGTCAGCAGTTTTCCTACCAATGCAGCTTTCTTTGGACCAGAATCCAAACCAGAGCCCAGGTAGTGTCAAAGAGGCATGTATAAACTGCTTATTCCAATATTACCAACAGCAGAAGAACAGTGACTAAAGTGTGGTATGACTGCATTGTTAAGGATTACACCTATGTGTCTGTAGCGCTGCATTCTGCTCTTGGTATCAACAGGTGCTGAGACAAAAATCTACAAGACCGAGTGCTGGGAATAATGACATTTATGTACAATCAAAGTAAATATTCCAAAACCTCACCTAATTGCTTAGTAAAGTGTATTGTTTATTTATGGAATTATTTTCTCAATCCTTTTTTCATATTCCATGTGCCAAGTAGTCAAAATATGGTTAGTGTAAAATGTAACTATGTGTGTTTAACAGGAATACAGTTTTCATCTGGAGTTGCAGCAAGTAATGAGTAGTAGGTCAGGGATGCTATCATGTGGGTCTGCTGCATTTGGACACTGACACAGAAAATGATACTCTTACTCTTACTTGTGTAATCAAACATATTAACTGTATTGAAATACAGCAAAAGCAATATAAATGATGCAGAAGGAGGTCATACTGAAGGGTGCTTGTGTTGAAAGCAAGATTACAGACATGGAGACACTGAAAATACATTGTCTTTAGGGTGATCATTCTTGTTTTTCTACTCTTTGAATATTCAGTATTTTATGTGAATATTATATGTTTCTTGAAAAGCAGTGGAAGGCATACTTATTGAATGTTTATCTTGATGTTATCTCTGATTCCTTTTGATTGTCCATGAATTCTTTTCCAGATTCATTTCAACTTCAGGAAGATGGTATTATGTCACCTCACTTACTTTTCTAGGATCTTTTCCCCCAAACCCTGCCCCCCCCCCAAAAAAAATCATGGTGTATGCCTGTCCTTTACTAGATAACTCAAGTTTCTTCAAAAGATATTTTCTTTTCTATCTCTGGAGAAATAGCACAAGTCTTGAAATTGAAGTACCCAGAGTAAAATATCAGCTTTCTATTTCCCTCTCAGGTTGACCTGCAAGAATATCTACACACTCCAGCATTACTTTCCCCATGCCCACGTGACTATTCCAGCCATGTGCTTGTGAGATCCATGTTGTAAGAACTAAAGCAGGGACTTTGTTAAGGAGTGAGCAGGTGTATTTACATCTGTCCCATTTTCTCTGGTTGTTTCCTCTTGAGCTACAACTTGACAGAGCATGACTTCAAGATATATAAGATGAGCCAGGGAAACCAAAGCCCAGCAGAGGGCTTGCCACACACGCATCAAGCCCAGGCTGGATCTTGGTGCAACAAAAAGTCAGATGTGCCAATTATTGTGCCAACTAAAAGTGAATTTTCTAACAAAACTTTCACAGAAGTTCATGGACCCCTACTTCCTAAAATACTAAAATAGTAAGAGCTTTGAGAACTTTCTGTTTGCTACTGCTATTTAATGGATTCAATGAAATCTAGATCTTCTCACCTGAATGTATTCATCCTGAAATTCTTATATGAATTTTTCATTTTTGTATGTTTGCAGAAATGTTTTCTTGTTTATTGTCTCCGGTTCAATTTCACAATTAAAACCATTTAGTGGCAACTTCTCAGGATGTCCATCAGGTGGCAGTATGTGCTTCTGTGGCTATGACCAAAGCTGCACAGGAAGAAATCGCACAGAAATCTCTAATCACAGGCGGCCTCCAGGGCTCTGAAGCTTCTCTGCCTGCAGTACACTGAGGATTAAGTATAGCCTGGGACAGCAGAGCTATAAGGAGCTCTCGGCTCCAACACCAGGGCTTTGTATTGATTATCCTGCTATAGATATAATCATAAATAGATACCAGTTGGAGGATGGATGCAGGACATTCTAGCAATTAACCTATTTCATTATATATATATATATATATATATATATATATATATTCCATAATATATAGATATAGATAATTCTATTCCTATACACTCACACATATACTGAATATATATATATATATTCCATCATATTCATGACACTGAACCCCACAGTCCCAGTTTTTTGTTTGTTTGCTTTCTTGATTGTTGAAGAGAGAGTCTCACTGCATACTCCAGGTTAGCCTCCACTTAGCATAGCCTTTTTGTGTCATTTCTCTCTTCAAAATATGCAATAAACTGCACACCCAGTGTTTAAAAATATTATTATGCATGCTGGCTTATTTAGAAATGTTTTCTTTCTATTTGACTGCACTGCTCTTAGCTCACCTTTCTGCACTGTGCTGCGTATTCCTAAAGCAGGAATGACTAAACACACGTTCACTTTCTTGATCACAATTTTTAGAAAATCGCCATCAACTAAAGCAGCTTAAGGTTACCCTTATTGGGTGTCCTTGAAGAGAAATTATGTTCAGTTGTTCCTCATGCCACAGAACCACAGTTCATTAAGCTGGCTTCTACAGCCCCGAGAGATATGACCTAGTAACTTGATTAAATTGGGAATGGATTTTTGAGTGTGAAAAGTTTATTATCCTGAATCTATGCCATTGCTGTTGATGGATTCTCAGGAAGTGCAAAGAACTTCTCATCTTATAGTGTAGAAATTGAGACACCAAACTGACAAGAAAATAGCCCAAGTAATAGAACCTCACCTCTCCTGGGGCCAGGTGTGTCTTCACTTCACTTCCAAACATTCTAGTTGAGAAGAAATCTGCAGAGATGCATAGCACATTGCCTCCCCTCGGAGTCCCCACGATTGTGGCTTTATTTTATTTATTATCTTATTTTGGTAGGGGAACCAGCTCCTTCATGGTCTAGCCTTCTTTTTAAAGCTTTTATTTTTATCTCACACGTATATGTGTATGGAAGTTTTGTGTGCTTGTATGTCTGAGCACCAAAAGCACATACTGCCCACAGAAGCCAGAATCCCCCGAAACTGGAGTTAGAGATGGTTCTTAGCCACGCTGTGAGTGCTGGAAATCAAACCCCGGTCATCTGGAAGAGCAGCAGTGCTCTTAACCACTCAGCCATCTCTTCAGCGCATGTCCGGGCTCATTGGGTCACACTGGGAATTATACAATTCTAGTAGCTTCACAGACTATGACATCTGAGCAAATAATTGGCCAATTAAAAATGTTTCTTTTCTACATATGTTGATATGGTGATGCTCCTTCCACATTCTTGTTTTCTAACCCCTTTGGGAACCATAAGGCAGAAGGAGTTTCTGCCTTCATATCAATGGCTGTATTGGCTTTTGTTTCAGAGACAAAGCTTCATGTGTTCAGCCACTGAAATTGAGTACTTGGCTGGTAGATGAACATTTTCTAGTCTAGCCTGAGTAATTCATTTGTACCGGAAAGGACATTCTCATCACAGCAAATTTAAAATTAAAAAAATCATCATTTTGCTGCTTAATAAGTCTTTCCCCATACATACATATAAAATATCTGAGTATGTATCTAAAAATAAGGGCCTATAGTACATTTCATAATAACACTTTTCTGCATGTAACATGAAAGCCAAATAAAAATTGTTTGAAGTAGTTTTTCCCCCCCTCAGGGTAAAAAAAAAAGTGTAGATGTAGACAGTTTAAAAAAGATTGCCCACACCCAAAACATCACCAAAATCCAGCCTAGTGGTGATTCCTTCTCCCTGGGGTTTCCTGGTTTCAGTACCTACATTCTTGATTAATTGTAGAAGAAAATGTCAATTAAATGCAATGTTGCCAAATAGGTGTTGGCCATAAACACTGAGGAAATGGAGACTCGGGGAAAGCTCTCTGAAGGAAGCCATGGGTGTTTCGGAGACAAGTATGTTCTTTGTTACCCAAAAATATGCCAAGGAGGACATTACTTATGATAAATATATAGTTAAAGGGATAATGTCCACTTATAATAAATAGTTAAAGGGATAATGTCTTTGTCATGTTTCAGATAAACAAGTAAGCAAAATTAATGACAACATTTATTTTTTATTTACTTTGCTTTATTGTATGGGTGTTTTGTCTGCATGTATATCTGTATACCGCATGCATGCCTAATGCTCAGAGAGGCCAGAAGAAGGTGCTGGATATCCTTGAAATGGAGTTACAGATGGCTGTGAGCTGCCATATGGGTGCTGGGCATTGAACCCTGATCCTAAGGAAAAGCATCCAGTGCTCCTAACAGTGAGCCTTTCCTCCAGCCACGTAACCTTCTTTAACTTTGGAGATTGGTTTATATGCTCAGATAATTTGACGAAAGCATCTATACGAAACTGAAAATGTCTGGACTAGTGTTACAGAATTGTATGCAGCCGGCATGTGAGGGCAGCAGAAAGCATATCCAAGCAGAGTATATAGTCTGAGGATGAGGGCATCCAGGAATATCAATATTTAGAAGCTGGTAGAATCCATGAAATTTATAAAAGAAATCTATGAGAAATCATCAAAACCAGCAAGAGAAGCAGAGACGGGTGCTGTCAGCAGCCAAGGGATGGAATGATACGATGATAAGGAAGAGAACTTCAGGAACGGCCCAGTCTTACGTGTGGTCACGTATGGCATGATCCAGCTGGCCTGAGCAATAAGGCCGCGGAGTTGATATGATCTCAGTTGCAGCGGAGTCACATGGGAAAGCTGCCCAAGACGTGAATGTAAAAGTAGGAAGTGTAGCCAGAACCAACAGTGCTTCTTGGAGTCTAGGCAGTGAGGCATGGAGAAGAGTCTGTTGCCAAAGAAAGGGGTGGAAGAAGGTTTGTCCAGTGATTAATAAAAAGGCACTAGCTTGATTATTTGAATGCTGACTAGGCTGTCACCAGAGAAGGTTGGGGAGTTGGGAGACAGCTGAGCGGGCACAGATGGAAAGGACAAGATCCGAAACAGCAACAAACGAAAGCAAAACCTCTCTGCAGCCATTTTCTCCTTTGTATAATTTGAGCATATTTATGTAGATTATTTTATTAAAGACATTTTGACAGATCCTTGTGGATAAATGCTACCAAAAAAAGTCTATGTATAAAGGCTTTATTGTATCTAGTTCAGTCTATAACCCTGACTTTTACTTTTAAAATGCAAAATAAATTAAAAATATGAAGGCCTCCACATTATGCTTGGATAAATACAAAATAAAAAATAACATCATACATGTAATTGTTAGACAAAATAATTTCAGGCATCATTGGGCATAGTTCTGCATGACTGCCAACTTATGATTTCATTCTCCCATGTTCTCCTATCTTCAATATTTCCATGTATATATATCTATATATTTCTGTTGCATATGATATATATATATATATATATATTCTCTGTACATGCATCTTTTATCAGGTGAGCTAACTAAACTTTTATGTCTGTGCCATCTCAGTAGAAACACAACTATACTAATAGAAAGTGACCTGCTGCGCTTTACTCAGGTTTAAGTTAAGAAGACGTGTTGTATGGGAGTTCTTTCTTTTGTCCATAGGGAACAATGCCAACAAATCAGTCAACTTTCATGCATTTGTGACTGCTTTTTGCTAGTCTTCTGCCCCAGGAAATGTTTCCTATGAAGATTCCATGAGGCCATATGGACTAACATATCAGTTTGGGAAAATTTCCTGACCTCCCATTCCACCAACATTTTGCTGCAGATTATAATGTGCTTTGGTTGATGCTTTCTGTGGAGGTTAAATGAAAATTGCAATTCCTGCTTATGGTGACTACTCAGTAGTTATTACCTATTTCTGTGCAGAGATATTGCTCTAAGCCATTTTCCTTAGTATTTACGTGTGGAATTGTATTCTTTTTCAAACTTGCAAAAGCACCATTTCACAAAAGTTTCTGCCATCAATTAGTGACAGTAGAATAGGGGTTAAGAAGCAAAATAAAGGGGGAGGGAGAAGGCCACGTGGGGGACATTTGTTCAGATGGCCTCTGCTGATGTCCTGTTCCACTGAGTCACTGGCCACTAAACAAGAAAACAAAATTTGACTACAGCCTTTGATTTGAGGTCATCTTAACACCATTATGTCATCTGAGATAAATCACTCTTTCCACAGAATAAAGAAAGGTCATGAATATCCATGACATATTGCTCTGTATTAAATTGTTGTGATCCTCACAGAGATACAGCAACAGAATTGAATTTGTTTTCTGGCCTAACACAATAGAAAAAAATGAAAAACAAGAAACAATGGTTTTAAAGGCATTTGACATAAGCAAAGAAGGGCGGTAATCAACAGGAGATAGCAACCAAATGAGATGTATCCCTCCTGCTGCACTCCTCCCAGTATGCTCCTCCCCGCTCAACTTCTCCTCCCTGAACTTCTCCCCCCTGCTCTCCTCCCCTCTGCACTCTTTCCCCCTATACTTCTCCCCCTGCCCTCCTCTCCCTGCCCTCCTCCCTCTGTACTCCTCCCCCTTCACTCCTCACCCCTGCATTCCTTCATTCACTCTCCCTGAAATCCCACCTTCTGCTGGTCCCAGCAAGCTGAGGAAAGGGGAATACAGTATTATAGTAGGAACTCCATTCAGTGTTCACAGAGAATTGGGAGAAGCACATGATCCCACCAAGCATGTTGAAATTATAAAAACACAAAATAGTCAATATCTAGCCAGGTAGAATTTCCCCTTGATGTCATTGAACTTAAAAAAATGACAGATATGGACCTGGAAGGAGGACTCAGCAGTTAAGAGCACTCACATTTCTACCAGAGGACTGGAGTTCAGATCCCATAGCAGGAGGTTCACAAATGTCTGGACCGCCAGCTCCAGTGGATCTGACATTCCTTTATGACCTTCATGGGCACCCACATATGACCAGACCTCCCCCCAACACACACACAAAATCCTTTTTTTAAAAAAAATCAGACATTTAAATAAACAGAAGCAAATGAGAAGCATAATGAAAGCAAAGTCAATCCAGAGAAGCAGATTCAAAAGTGACAACAGTTCTAAGACAGTAGATAAGGTCATTCCTGTAGTTTGGATCTTAAATTTCTCCCAAAAGGCTACCTGTTAAAGTCCTGACTTCCTGTCAATGTTGCTGGAACCTTTAAAAGGTGAGGTTGACCAGAAAGCTGTCAAATTATTGGCATGTACTGAAGGTTGTCAGTGGACTTACAGTCACAACATCCCTTCAGTGGGATGGTGAACCCTAGTCTCATAGCACCCCCTTCACATTTCCTGACCAAATAGAGTGTAGCTGCCCCTTGGGTTTGCGCATGTGAAGAGCAGGCTGTGTGCAACCACTACGTTTTCTTCACTGAATTCTGTAGGTGGAAACTGCCTTGAATCTGAACATAGGCATAGCTACTAAAGCACTTGCTGGTATTATAGGCTTGAGCCTGAGTAGGAAAATAAAGGGGATAAAAGGGAAAAAGCAAATTGGGAATGAGAACGCCTTTATAAAAACAAGAAGATGTTGAAGGGAAATCTTTTTTTTTATTAAATTTTATTATTCAATTAAGGATCTCCGCCTCGCCCCCCCGCCACCGCCTCCCATCTCCCTCCCCCTTCCCCGATCAAGTCCCTCTCCCTCATCAGCTTGAAGAGCAATCAGGGTTCCATGACCTGTGGGAAGTCCAAGGACCGCCCACCTCCATCCATGTTTAGTAAGTTGAGCATCCAAACT